>NC_026005.2:27599510-27809510 GCF_000442705.2 Elaeis guineensis
CTGTCCTTCGGGCAGACTTTATTCAGCTTTTTGAAGTCTATGCACATCCCCCATTTACCGTTCGCCTTCTTAACCAGGACCACATTAGAAACCCAGCTCGGATAGTTGACTTCTCTGATGAATCTGGCTTTCAGGAGTTTATCAACTTCCTCAGCTATTACCATCTGCCTTTCCGGTGCATGACTTCAAACTTTTTCCTTCGTCAGTCGGTGTTCGGGATCAACAGCCAGACGGTGTTCCATAACTTCAGCATCGATCCCTGGCATGTCTGCTGGAGCCCAAGCCAAAACGTCCGCATTCTTTTGTAAAAAATTAATAAGCTATGTCCGCACCTCTTCCCCCAAGTTGGAGCCGATCTTCACCACATGCTCTTCATTCCTATTGTTCAAAGGAATTGAGATAAGATCTTCAATTGGCTCACCCTTTTCTTCAGCAAGATCATCGCGAGTGTCCAATCCATCAACCGGGCAGGGGTCAGACTGTCCCTTTCTCTGAAGGGCTATGTTGTAGCAATGTCTTGCCAGGGCTTGATCTCCTCTGACTTCTCCGACCCCCTGGCTAGTAGGAAATTTCAACTTCAAATGGTAGGTCGATACTACAACTCAGAGGGCGTTGAGGCCAGGTCGGCTGAGGATTGCGTTGTAGGCAGACGGCGCCCTCACTACTAGGAAATCCACCAGCGCTCTAGATTGTTTTGGATATCGACCTGCAACTACAATCAAGGTTATTACTCCTTCCACTAGCACTGCATCACCAGTAAACCCTACCAACGGAGAGCTAATCGGCCCGAACCAATCATCAGGGATGGATATTTTTGAGAATGCATCGTAAAACAAAATATCGATCGAGCTTTCACTACCAACAAGAATGCGGCGTACATCATAATCAGCGATATTTAAAGAAACTACAACCACATCATTATGGGGAAATTGGATCTCCTGGGCATCTTCTTCAGTAAAGGTTATAGATCCTTCAGTTCTTTGCCACTTGAGCGGTCCAGCCGATCCACTGGCCGCTCCTTTTTGGGGCCCTCCAGAGATGGTGTTGATGATCATTTGAGAGAAAAAAAGGTCAGTACAGATGTCCTTACCATAAGCAGGGGGAGCGTGGTGGAGCTCTTCGATCCATCGGTTCATCTCCTGGAGTCTTCGATCCAGGAGGTCCTCTCGACTGTGAGTCTTGAGGGTCTTCTGGTAGAGTGGAGGTAGGGATCCTCCAGGAGTGAAACCATGATCAGACTGAGGGTTCTCCACCCTTGGATTTCCCTTTTCGGGGAAGATAGGATGACTGGCCCAGGTGGCCCGCCCTACTACCGGATCTTGAAACTCCGACGATGCTCTTTCCAACCGCACTGACGTCTGCGGCTGTTGCTGCTGCTGCTGCATGGCCTACACTACTTTGGTGAGGCCTCTGACCTACTGAACTAGCAGGTCGAACTGCTCCATACCGACCGTCGTTGCTGGAGGAGGAGGAGGAGCCTGGGAAACTAGAGGCGAGGCTGGAGCCTGAGTTCTGGCCGCGGAGGTCGTGGATCGCCTGGTGGATGCCTTTCGGGGAGGTATCAGGTGGAGATCTAGTAGGAGAAGGAGAAGAGGACGTCGGAGAAGATGATTGGAGACAGTCCCGTTGAACACTCCTTTAAGAATAAGGGTACTGTAAAAACATAGCACCCTTCCTCTAGCGCCAATTCTGTTGGTGCAGAATTCCATCGAAGCCGGAGTTACTGGAGTCGAGATGACCACGGCCACCATCGGGACTTGCAAGAGAAGTCTAAACCGGAGTTGGGGGTGCTCCAACAAGACCCTTCGATGCTCAAGTCAGTACTCTGCTTCAATAGAAATGAAGTGCTCGAGTGAGAATTTTAGCAGAGTTTTGAGATAAAATTTAGAGCTTAAAGAAGAACGTATCTGGGGGTCTCTTTTTATAGATAGAGAGCGTAACTGATTGACAGCAACATCTGTAACCGCCTGGTAGTGGGCTGTTCAGAGCCGCGTGGAGTTTGTTATGGAGAGTAGTGGTGTCAGGGATCATTCAGGGCCACGTGGAGTTTGTTACGGAGAGTGGAGTAGTGTCCATTGTCACGACTTGCCAGAGAGTGGTAGAGCTCGAAGAATGGAGTGATGTCCGTTGTCACGACTTGCCAGAGAGTGGTGGAGCCACGTAAAATCCGTTGCAGAGAGTGGAGTAGGGTAGTGGCCATTGTCGTGACTTGCCAGAGAGTTCGGATCTGTCGGCTGGAGCTCGATTGGGATATCTGATGGAGCGGAATGGCTCTCTATCCCGTCGATCTAGGAGAAGCTCGGATGTTTTCAAAGCTACCGACGAGTCTACTATTGTCGGATGCCTTAGGCGTTGATGCTACAGGCAGGAGTCATCTGCTGTAGAAGCTTGGATGGAGACTTTCTGTTGGTGAAGTCCGGTAGGAGTCCGATTGCCAGAGAAGTCTGTTTGAAATTTGCCTAATGTGGAAGCTCGTCTGAAGATTATCCATCGGAGAAGTTCGATTTCATGAAGAATATGGCGGAGGGTCGGCCGATGGTGGACTTCAGATGGCGTTGGGGAGGTTCGGCAGACATCGAAGGCAATCGACCGTTGTAGAAATCCAGCTGCCGGAGTCCATCCATCGTAGAAGCTCGTCCGATATCCATCTGCTATGGAAGCTCGGACGGAGTCTGATTCTTGTAGAAGGCTGGAAGGAGACCGCTTATTGTAGAAGCTCGATCGAAGATCGGTTGTCGTGGGAGCTCGAGGTAGCGACCTGATCCGTGGATCCTGTCCTATTGTAGAAGCTTGTCCGGGATCCGACTACGAAGAAGCTCGGCTGAAGTCTACCTGTAATAGAAGTTCGAAAGAAATTTGTTCACAGTAGAGACTCGAATGGAATTTTCTTACAGTAGATATCCGGAGTAGACCGCCCACTGTAGGAGTTCGGAGTAGACCGCTCATAGTAGAAGTTCGGAGTAGACCGCTTGTAGTAGAAGTTTGGTTCTCGCAGGAGCTCGATTGGATTCCTAAAGGTGGTCGACTGCCATAGAAACTTGGATGGAATCTGGTTACTGTAGAAATCTCGCCGTTGGAGAAGCTCGGATATTGACGAAGTTCGAAAGAAGTTTGGAGTAGGGTCATCCACGGTTGGAAGAAGTCTGGAAGGGATTCGGAGAATAGTTGATCACTGTAGAAGGTCGGCTGATAGTGAGGCCTAGAGAGCCTTGGAGCGGCCCGATAGATGAATGGAGAAGCTCATTGTTGGAGAAGTCCGGAAGCTCGGACGGTCGAGGGGGTTCAGAGAGATGCCACACAAGGTCGGAAGTCGGAAAAGCCCTGGAAGGGTCAGTCTTTTATAAACTTCGGTCAGAGCGTATTTTATACCCAACAACAAGAAATACCATAACTGGACCATTTGCCCATTTATAGATGTAGGGCTCTTCTCTATTCTTAATGAAGCCATACATTTTGATCACCTTATCAAAATGCATGTTCCAACTTCGAGAAGTTTGCTTCAATCCATAAATGGATCTCTGAAGCTTGCACACCTTGGACTCATCTGTGGATGTAAATCCATCAGGTTGTATCATATACACCTCTTCGGTCAGCTCTCTATTCAGGAAAGCTGTCTTTACATCCATTTGCCAGATCTCATAATCCAGATGGGCAGCTATTGCAAGCATTATCCGAATGGATTTGAGCATTGCCACAGGAAAAAATATCTTGTCATAGTCAATACCATAATGTTGACGATACCCCTTGGCAATCAAACAGGCTTTATAGGTCTCCACCTTTTCGTCTGCGCCCCTTTTCCTTTTGAACGCCCATTTACACTCAATGGGTTTAACCCTTTCAGGTGGGTCAACCAATGTCCATACATCGTTGACCTTCATGGACTCCATTTCGGATTTCATAGCTTCAAGCCATTTTTCGAAATCAAATCTCTGCATTGCATCCATATAGATGATCGGATCCTCATCGTTCTCATCGAGTTCGATGGGATCTCCATCCCGGATCAAGAAATCATAGTATCTGTCTGGCTGATACGGTATTCTACCAGATCGCCTTAATGGTGCAAGTATATTGGGCTCCAGATCTGATCTAATCAAATCTGACTCAGGTTCAGCTATTGGTGTCGATTCTTCTACCTGTTGAACTTCATCAAGTTCAACCTTAGAGGCAACGGTTCCTTCACCAAAGAACTCATTTTCTAAAAAGATTGCCTTAAGGCTGACGAATACCTTTTGTTCATCAGCATGGTAGAAAAAATATTCTTTGATCTCTTTGGGGTACCCGATGAATGTTTATTTGTCAGACCTAGGTCCAAGTTTGTCTGTGACTAATCGTTTGACATAGGTCGGACACCCCCAGATCCTAAGGTGTGAAAGTGCTGGCTTACGCCCTGTCCATATCTTATATGGAGTCTTAATTACAGACTTACTTGGAATCCTATTTAATAGATAACAGGTTGGTTCGAGTGCATATCCCCAGAAGGATATCGGCAAGCTGGCAAAACCCATCATGGATCGGACCATATCTAACAGAGTCCGATTTCTCCTTTCAGACATACCATTATGCTGTGGTGTTCCTAGAGGAGTCCATTGGGAGAGAATCCCATTCTCTCTTAGATATGTGAGAAACTCACTAGAAAGATATTCCCCTCCTCATCAGATCGAAGAGTTTTAATACTCTTCCCAGTTTATTTTTCTACTTCACTTCAGAATCATTTGAACATTTCAAATGAATCTGACTTATGTTTCATCAGATAGACATATCCATATCTGGATAGATCATCTGTGAAAGTTATGAAGTAGAAATATCTACCTCTAGCACTTGTGCTCATGGGCCCACATACATCAGTATGTCTAGGCCCAAGAGCTCAGTAGCTCTCTCATCTTCTCCAATAAAAGGTGACTTTGTTATTTTACCAAGAAGATAGGACTCACAGGTTGGAAGTGATTCACAATCACTAACTTCGAGGATTCTCTCTTGAGTCAACCTGTTTATTCTGTTCTTATTTATATGATCTAGCCTACAGTGCCATAAGTAGATATCTGACACACTATCTAATCTAGGGTGCTTGCCAGTTGAATAGACTACATTAATAGATTGTGATAACATATACACACCATTGTTCAAATGTCCACAAAAAATAGTAACACCATTCATAATGATATTACAAACTTATTTCTTTATTGAAATTTCATAATCATTTTTGGCCAGAAGGCCTACAGAAATGATATTTAAAAAAAAAACTGGGATAGAAATGACAATCATTAAGAACAACGATATGGGATTCAAATATAAGTTTTAAGATTCCTAATGCCAGAACTGAAATTGATCTTCCATCTCCAACGTTCAGGAACCTCTCACCTTGCTCGAATCTCTTACTGACCTGCAACCCATACAATGAATTGCAAATATGGTAAGGGCTATCGGTATCTAATACCCAGTCAGTTATATCACAAATAGAGAAATTACAAGGAGTTATCATATAAATACCTTGCCCAGCAACACCTTGCTACTTTCTCTGCCTGTTCGGATCCAGAGAGGCAATGTACTGGGGACAGTTCCTCTTCTAGTGCCCCTGCTTCTTGCAAAAGAAGCATTCAGCTTGACTCTTATCGGGCTTGATCTTTTTGGTCTGGCCCTGCACTAATGTCCCAGCCTAAACTTGCACCTTTTTCACTTTCTTCTTCTTGTTCTTCTTTCCCTTTTTAAAGAATCGAGAACCAGAAGACGAACCTCCCACTAAGTTCACCGACTCCTTGTGGAGTTGGTGATCCTTCTCAAAGTTCTGAAGCAACCCCAGTAACCTGTGGTAGTTCACTTCAAGCTTTGTCATTCTATAATGAGTGAGGAATGGGAGATAAGACTTGGACAGCGAGTTTAGTATTGCATCTTTCTCAAGCTGCTCATGCAAGGGAAAGTCGAGCTTGCTCAATCATTTCATCAGCTCGATCATGTACAATACATGATTAGTGACAGAGGCACCATCTCATATTTTAGCGTTAAAGATGGCACAACTAGTCTTGTGCCTCTCCACGTCATCGGGTGTACCAAAGGCATCCTCCAATACTTGAAGCATGTCCTTTGGCTGAGCCATCTCGAATTTGCGATTGAACTCATTGCTCATGGCAGCCAGCATGATACAACACATCGTAGTTCGATCATTGAGCCACTTCTGGTAAGTATCTCTGACTGTTCCACATGCATTGGTAGTTGGCTCCTCAGATGCAGGATCCATTATCACATATAGGATCTGTTCATGCTCCAAGACTATCTTCAACTTTCGGTACCAGCTATCGAAGTTGAGTCCCACCAACTTATCATTGTTCAACAATGATCGGAGTGATAGGAAAGTGGCCATATCTGCACAAAAGAAAATCATAACCTAATTAGTAATTGATTCATTAAACCTAAAGATTTGGACTTTAATCAAAAGGTTTCTTCCACTATTTTTATTCGAATTGATAGCCTCTACCTCCAATTCGAGGAATTACCCTAATTCCTTAGTGGGTACTAGAATCCACTTAAACTGCACACAAGCCCAACTTTGGTTGGCCAACCCATGTATATCTAAGGATAGGTTCATAACCAATTATTTCTCTAAATAATTTCTAGTAATTTTAATTTTGCCCCAGAAACCTAATCAGTAGGCTTTGGCCTCCACTGTAATGATTCGATTAGGTCCAACCATTAACATGACCATACTTGGTGCATTTAACCAACGAATGATTAAGCCCAACTTTGGTTGGCTCACCTAACCACTATTAGAGAGACACTTCCAAGTCATCATATGATGAGTGATAATTTTATTAGTCAATAAGCACCAGGCCTTTGGGTCTGCAATGATTATTGAGTTAATGGACTCATTATCAAACACCTTAATGGGAGGCTATGACTCAGTTATCTCCATAACTTTGTCATTTTAAGGACCTAATAATTTTAGAAGATTTAAATAATTTAGAGGATGTGGTCAGATGAACCAGCTTATCATGATCCTCCCACTGGCTTCACCAAGTCAGCTTAAGGGGGACCATTAATAGGACTGGTCTAGGAGCACCTAAATCAGTCACACTGATTTACCTAGCTGATATGGGTCAGCTCGAATAGTCAAGTGATCCGATCAAAATATAATTTCACCAAGAGGCTAGGTAAGTTCGATCAGTGGGAGGGTCGGCCAAAGCTTGCCTTCGACACCATAAAAAATGGTCAGATAAGTGGGCTCCCAATTAAAAATCACCGGTCTGGTTTACCTTAGACACCAACTGATTTAATTAGTTTCGATTAGATCAACCTAACAGTTCGTGCTAGATTGCTTAGCCAATAATCAAGTCCATTTGGTTCTCGTTAAAGATATGGACTTGACCAACTACAACTATTGTAATTAATCTAGAGAATCCTTGACCTAATCTAAGACAATAATTGATTAGATTTAGTCAATTCTCTAATTAAGTCCATCTTTAATCTAACCATAGGTCTAACCCAATTAATGGACCTAATTCTTACTAACCCATTAACCCAATGTGTTATGGTTTGTGTTTTGGGTTCTTCAATTCACAATCCTAGAACCTAATCAAACAACTTCTTAATTCTTAATTAAGTTTTGGGCTGAGAGTTGGGTTCGACTTTTCAAAAATAATTTTTATATTTGTAAAATAATTTTATAATATAGTTCTACCAACCATATTGCATGTTTGATTCATAATCAAGATGCAAATGAAATAAACATGAAACTACTTTAGATCTAATCTAAACAGATTCATGTAATTGAAATAATTTCAATTTTAAATAAATTTTTTATATAAAAATTATTAACAAAAAAATTTTATTTTATATTTAAATATTTTTTAGATCTAATAAATTATAAATTTAATCTAGATCATATCTATCAAATTTATGATTAAAGATAGATCTACACGAACTAGGACAACTTTGCACTGTAAGGGATAAACCTTACAGCAGGATAACCTTGCAGTTCGTGATTGATCTAAAATTTTAATTTTAAATTTAATAATTAGATTATAAATTAAATCTAATCTAAGAGATAATCTAAGAATGTATAAATAATCATATAATAAACAACCTGACTCTGATACCAATTGAAGGAACCAGATCTAGGGTTTCAGGGTTAGATCTTGAAACTTTTTCAAGATCAGGCAGCGGAAGACTAAAATAAATCAAAATTTATTTTTTAAAACTAGAGAATCTCTAGATCTAAGATTCTATTACATGATTATTACATAGCATTAAATCAAAAATCAAAATATATAGAGGATGAACTACATGTTGATCATATCAACATGTTTCTATACTACATCTAATATATGTATTAAACAATAGATCAGATCTATTATCTTGCAAGTTAGATGTTCTAACCTTGCTGATCTGGGCTTGAGAATGATGTTGCAAACCTCACACATGTCCAATCTCTAGGAGTCATCCATACGAGCCCACGAATCTCGACCAGAAGTCCTACTTCAGAAAATCAGCACAGTATGCTAGTACTGCGCTGATCCTTCTTTGATGGTTGATCAGATGCCTCATTCTTCTTGATTTGGGCTCTTTCAAAGATGAGAAGTAGGAGGAGGAGTTTTAGATTTGAGATGCTCTCAGAAAATTCAAGATGGAGGAAGGAAAGAGATGAAACTAACAACCCTAGAAGAAGACCCTCTTCTTCTTCTCTTTACTCTCTCCTAGACACCCTGTCTTGTGTCTATTATATCTCCATGATCCAAAGGTTTTTCTTTTGGATGCCTCAAATATCTCTCAAATCTCTGTGTTCATCGAAAATTTCATGAAGAAACTCATTTTATAGAGAGAGATATGATAGAGTCCTTGTCTAGATCAAATACCTAGTCAAGGCTTATCCAAACATAGCAAGATAAGGGGCGTCCAACTCTTGGATGTCTCCTTCTTATTTTTATGCATGGACTATTAAAAAAGGGTGCACAATGTGTGCTCTAAAAGTTACAAAAATTTTAAAAAAAAATTGGATAAATTCGGTGCAAAAAGGAAAGAGTTTTGGATTTTTAAAACTCTATCTCATAGAATTTGAAATCCAAACTTATTCCTACTTTGATTTGATCCACAACCACTTTCCATGTATGAAAAAAAAAGAGAAAACCTTTTGAACATAGAAAAGACCTGAGAGAGGGCTTTTATCACACAAAATAAGAGGGGATTGGCATGGAATAAGATAGAGGGCGTGGGGGGGCGCTTATGTGGCGCAAGGTGGAATCCTAGTCTTACTAGGATTCTATCTTTGACTTGTTTTAATTTGATTTCTCAAACCAAATCAAATTAAAATTAGATCAACCTAATTAAAATATATCTTAACTCAATTAAAAATCTAATTTAATTAGATTAAATTATATTTAAATTAGATTTAATTTTTTAATCGAATTAGAAATTAGGTTGATCCAAGTCCTAATTGAACTAGGATTAGTTTTTTCCTTGCACTTGGCTTATCCAATAAACTAATTGGACTTAATTCAATCAAGTCCAAACTAAATCTAATTAAATAATATTCAATTAGACTTAATCTCAGCCCATTGGCTTAATCAAATTAAGCCAATTAGCAATTGAATTGCTAATCGATCCTCCTGCAATACTTACACTAGGTTAAATGTCAATCGTATTGATCATTTAACCCTAGAATGATTCTCAATCATTGATCAACCATCCGATCGGATCATGAACTCTAATATGTGTGACCTTATAGGTCCGAACCTAAGCCAGTAACATAGAAATAAATTTTTATACCAATCGAAGTGATCATCTAGCAATGGTACCCGATGATTGGATAGGTCAAATGTATAGAACAACATCCTTAGAACCCATATGGATATAGTTTCCATATAATTCATCTCCTTGACCAAAATGATCATAGGACACCTTAGAGTTTAACTATCAACTTTGATTAGGTTGTCCACATTGTATTTCAAAATATCAAATCTATCTGATGGATTACCCTGGCCAAGGTTTTTGCTAAATTGAAATACAGTGACTCATTCTTCTCCAACTCTTGGAGTGGTCAATCCCATCTCGATCACACTCTGACTTCGCAAGTACTTGACTATGCCCAGAAGCCTTCCATCACTAAATTAAAAATTCAGTTAGTCTAGTACCAAAGCACAGTGAGTTGCTTGCAAGTCACTAAGGTGATCTCAGGTTTAAGGGACACTTATACCTATATCCCATTAGAGACATTCTCGATAGTATAATGTTTTGGAGTTGGTCACGTTCAATGATGATGTACCCTTACATCTCACCTGTATGCCATATCAGTGTCTCCACACTCTTTGGTTAAGAGAACAACCAACCTATATGGCCTACAGCGACCTATGCTCGATAGAAGCTGTCGTCCTTATTAATAGCCTATCATTTGGTTGTGAACAATTTTAAGGACTAATCGATAAATCCTCTCTTTATCGAATCTAAATAGTCCTAAGGACTTCATCATAACAATGGAGTTCATTAGAAGATGAATGCTTATGATGAAAATATCAAATATATTTTATTTATTAACAAATCAATTACCATACAAGATTGCTCAACCGTTAACAGACTGACGATTGATTTTTGGGACACATTTCCCAACACCTGCACCATTAAGATGATCCGATAGAGAACCGTATTAGCTGGACAGATACTACGATTTTTTGATCCGAGATGGTGATCCCATCGAACTCGATGAGAACGATGAGGATCCAATCACCTACATGGATGCAATGCAGAGATCTGATTCCGAGAAATAGCTTGAAGCCATGAAATCTAAAATGGAGTCCATAAAGGTCAACGATGTATGGACATTGGTTGACCCACCTAAAGGGGTTAAACCCATTGGGTGTAAATGGGTCTTCAAAAGGAAGAGGGATGCAGACGGAAGGGTGGAGACCTATAAAGATCATCTGGTTGCCAAGGGGTATCATCAACATTATAGTATTGACTATAACGAGACATTCTCCCTTGTGGTAATGCTCAAATTTATTTCGAATAATGCTTGCAATAGCTGCCCATCTGGATTATGAGATCTGGTAGATGGATGTAAAGACAGCTTTCCTGAATGGAGAGCTGACCGAAGAGGTGTATATGATACAACCTGAGGGGTTTACATCCACAGATGAGTCCAAAGTGTGCAAGCTTTAGAGATCCATTTATGGATTGAAGCAAGCTCCTCGGTGTTGGAACATGCATTTTGATAAGGTGATCAAAACATATGGCTTCGTTAAGAAAGGAGAAGAGCCCTATGTCTATAAATGGGCAAATGGTCCAGTTGTGGTATTTGTTATCTTGTACGTGGATGATATTCTCTTAATTGAAAATGACATCCCGGTACTACAGGGAATAAAAGTTTGGTTGTCATCGCAGTTCTCCATGAAGGACTTAGGTGAAGCATCTTACATTCTAGGGATGAAGATCTATAGGGATAGATCTAAAAAGATGCTTGGGTTATCTCAGTCCATGTATATAGACACTGTACTGAAGAGGTTCAGCATGAAGAATTTCAAGAAGGTGTTGGGTTCCGATGGTGCAGCGGAAGGGTTAGGAGTTTAAAATTTTCATTCAAAACACCCAATGCACCGGAAGCCCTAATGCCCAGAAACCCTTGACTATAATAATAAAAGCATAATAAATATAAATTAGGATAAGAAAAATATCTGTAGCGCTCATCCTAATTTTCACAAGGCATCCAAGTGTCCGCCCTCCAATGGTGATTCACACAAAAATTGAACCAAAGACAGCGCTCCTTCTTATCTTGCTTCAAGATTTCTAGCCTCTAGAACTTGACTAGCCTCATACCAGTCAGATTTCTTCAAGAACCTGACATCACCCTCTTAGAATATCCTCTGAACTTCTGATTCTCCTTCTTTAAGATCTTTACAACCCTTGTTAGGATCAGATAAGGCTTTGTCTTAAATCTCAAAGCATTGTCTTAAATCCCAAAGCCTTGTCCTAAAACTAAGATAGGTTGTAAGAAAGAAAGGAGAGCAACCAGAGAGAAATTGGAGACTCCTTCTAAAAAAATTCATCGAACACCTAGTGGCCTGATCAATTTATAGCCACCAGAGGGATGCCAAAAGAGAGGGACATGCTTTATCCCAAAAGGCTTATTTGATCTGATTATCAGAGATAGGAGTTTCTTCATGCAGAAGGACTCTTATCAATGATACATCGATCAGCACCCTACTCTGCGCGCATGCAACCAAAGAAGGGATGTTTTCACATCCCTTCTCAATTAAAGAAAAATCCTCAAAAATTCATGTGGATATGGGATTCAATCTAGATTTCAAAAAATTAAAAATAGTGCTAAAAGTCTCATGGAAGGATGCTATCCTTGCACCTCCTCATGCAAGTACTAATCACCGCACGTGCAGACATCAGGATGAACTTATAGCATTTGTTTGGCATCTAGATAAATTTCAGAAAAAATTTAGAAAAATTATCAAAAATATCTTATCAAATGAAGAACATTATCACCAAAACTTGTTCCAATATGAAAGCATTTGATAGGGAGAAGGACTCTCCAAATCATGGAGAGACGTGATGCTTCTGCACGCACGCGTGAGACATCCTTCTTTTTCTAATTTTTTCTCTTCTCTAAAAATTTTAGAAAAAATATATCTCTTACTTTGAAATATGTATTAGAGGATGGATGGTGATATGAGATACTACACATATTTTAATCCCATAAAAAATAGTATTTTTTCTTCTGCCCACGCCAATACTTGTACGCAGAACCTGTTTTACACCAAGAGTCCACCACAACTTGGACTCTTCATAATTGGTGTTAACATAAAATGTGGTGCCTCAATTTGAGCTGCTTTTAGATGACATGACCTAACCCAAATATCTACCAAATTGGGCTAGCTAATTAGCAAGGGATGGGACCAAATTGGTCTCCAAAGGAGCAAGGGTTTCCACACGTGCTAGCATGCTTATCGAAACCCTGATTGAATCCAAAATTCCTATCAATCTTTTTCAAAAAGATCCTTGGCTAATTTTTATATGTGTGTGACCCATTGGGTTATACATCTAGCTGACAGTAGGTCTAGATATAAGTTGACCAAATTTGATTAGATTTCAATCTAATTAATTTAGGTCCAATCGAGCTAACCCGAGCTCAATAATTAGAATCATTTCTAATTGGCAATCGAATTAAACTCTTTAATTTGGTCAAAAACCTATAAGTCAAGATTGACATCTAGCAACATATCATAACTTTTCAGAAGATATAGAATTTGATAAAAATATCAAATATATCCTTCAGTGGTAAATTATCATGCAATTGAATCTTTCGATCATCCTTGCACCCTAAATATGTTCATGAGTATGAAATTATGTCAAACTCAAACATATATTCATATCGATTCTCAATTAACTATTGATGACTCCAATGAAGAAGCATTAGAAACTCTTTCTAATCTCTTTTCTGCTTTTGGCCAAAAGACTTTTCTCAAGTCATTTAGGATTGAGAATACACAAGATGCGATCTCCTCTTATTAGGAGTGATTGATTTCATGTTGACCTACTCACAACCTTCATACATATTCCATCATATCCAGAACACCCCGTATATGTCTTAATGCCATGCCTGGGTATGAACCAAAATATAGATTCATGTGCACAAGATTCCATCGTGGTCTTAGGTTTAAGGATCACTTGCATAACTCTCACTTAGAGAATCATCTTTGACATGTAAATAAGGCTTCCATAAGATGTTCTCTTTCATCGAGTCAATTCAGTAGACTCATTTCTCAAATGAGCATCCACATCCTTGTATTAGTTTCTCACACAAGTGGCTAGTGAGATCTGTCGTCCTCTCCATTAAGCATATATAGGATGTACCAGTCTATCTGAAACATTGATCTCCGACTCAATGCTCCTCCGACTAGAAATATTTAATATTAGGATTTTAGGATTTTAGGTCTCACTAGCATGACCAATTCATGTCTCCTAAAATCATTATCCTAATCTTTGAGGTTCATCATAATCTTAGACATAATAAGATGCAGCTAATATGATGAATCAATATCTCAAATAATAATAAATATCATTTCATGAGTTGGAAAATTGTAAAAAAGGTCCCATCATAACACACTTGCGATTGGCTTATAGGGCACTTTTCTTTCAATCTTCCACTTGCACTAAAGTTAATCGCCTTTGTATCTCATACAATCATGATGATAATCATATAGCTGTTGTGGTATGGCCTTAGTGAATGGGTCTGCTGTATTGTTCTTTCTGTCTACTCATTTAAGGATAACATCTTATCTCTAACGAGATGAAAACGTCTGAGGATGTGCTTGGATCTATAATGAGACCTAGGTTCTTTATCTTGAATAATGGCTTCAGTGTTATTACTCTAGAGTGACACCGGTCCTTCAATCTTAGGAATGACTTTTAAATCCATGATGAGTTTCTTCATCCAGACAGCTTCTTTAATGACTTCACTAGCAGCAACATACTCTGGCTCAGTAGTTGAGTCAGCTACTCTCTACTGCTTGAAACTCTTCCAACTCACTATCCCATCATTTAGGATAAACACATATCCTGATATTGACTTGTTATCATCTGCTTTTCAATGATCCTTCCTTGGATCAACCTGAAATCTACTAGCTATGCCCAAAGCATAAGCTACATCAGGTTTGGTACATAGCATGGCATACATAATTGATCCCACAGCTGAAGCATAAGAGATTTCATTCATCCTTTTCCTCTCTTCTAGTGTCTCAGGACACATTCTCTTAGAGAGACGTATACCATGATTTGTAGGCAGGTAACCTCTTACTTGCCTTCATATTAAATCTCTTTAATATGAGATCTATGTACCGTGATTGGGATAAGCTTAACATCCTTTTAGATTTATCTCTATAGATCTTTATATCCAGTATATAGGATGCTTTACCCAAGTCTTTCATGAAAAAATTATTCGATAGCTAAGTCTTGATCGATTGCATCATTGGGATATCATTCCCAATGAGTAGTATGTCACCAACATACAGAACCAAGAAGATAATAACATTCTCACTTATCTTCTTGTATACACATGGTTCATCCGTATTTTTGATAAAGCCAAACTCTTTGACTGTCATATCAAATCGAATGTTCCAGCTCCTCGAAATCTGCTTCGATCCATAGATGGATCTCATTAGCTTGCATACTTGATTTGCTCTTCCACTTGAGATAAATCTCTCTGGCTGAGTCATATAGACCTCTTCCTCTAGATTACTATTAAAAAAAATACTCTTGACATCCATCTACCAGATTTCATAATCGTAGTATGCCACTATTACAAGCAAAATCCAGACGGACTTGAGCATAGCCACTGGTGAGAAGGTTTCATCATAGTCAATTCCTTGCCTTTGACTGAAATCCTTCGCCACTAACCTAGCTTTGTACGTTTCTACTTGGCCATCTACTCTAATCTTCCTTTTGAAGATTCACTTGCACCCTATATTAGGGTCACACCCTCAGGTGCATCAACCAAGGTCTACACTTGGTTGGTATTCATCAAGTCCATCTCAGATTTCATAGCTTCCAGCTATCTGTCGGATTCCATACTCATGACAGCTTTCGAATAGGTCAGTGGATCAACATCCTGAATGATGTTGATAGAATTATTATTCTCAATGATAAAATTATATCTCAGAGATGCTTGATGCACTCTACTTGACCTTCGAAGAGGAGATGTGTATAGTGGATATACCTCATTCTTTGATACTTTTGATTGAAGATCTTCTTGTGGTCCAACCACTGGTATTTCTGGATCGATTTGTAAATTATGAACTTTTATAAATTCAATATTCCTCCCACTACCTCCTTCTTGGATAAATTTATATTTCAAAAAAGTGGCGTACCTACTAACAAACATCTTTTGTTCAGTAGGATGGTTGAAAAAATATCCATTAATTTTATTAAGATACTCTACAAACCTACACTTGTCTGATCTAGCATTAAGCTTATGTCCAAAAATATTTTTGACATAAGTAGGACAGCCCAAAGTCTTAAGATGTTTAAGATTAGGCTTCCTTCCATTCCATATCTCATATAGAGTGCTTGCAACAGACTTTGAAGGTATTCTATTAAATATATATGTGGCAGTCTCTAAGGCATTATCCCTAGAAAGATATTGGGAGATCGGTGAAGCATATCATAGACCGCACCATATCCATTAAAGTATGATTTTTTCTTTTTGCTACACCATTTAACTGAGGTGTATAAGGAGAGATCCATTCAGAGAGAATATCTTTACTTTTAAGATGATAAAAAAATTCACTGGATAAGTACTCTCCTTCTCGATCAGATTGAAGAAGCTTGATACTTTTTTCAGTTTATTTCTCGACCATACCTTGATACTCCTTAAACTTATCAAAGGTTTTGAATTTATGTTTCATAAGATACACAAATCCGAACCTTAATAAATTATCTGTAAAGATAGGAGTATCTTCTTCTGGCTTGAGTTGTTATCGGTCTATATACATCTATATGTACTAGAGTTAATAACTCACTTGTCCTCTCTTCATATTCAGAAAATGAAGTCTTGGTCATCTTACCCATGAGACAAAATTTATAAGTTCCCAATGATTCATAATCATTTGGGTCAAAAAATTTTTCTTTGTATAACTTGTTTATCCTTGACTGACTAATATGACCAAGGCAACAATGTCGGAAATATGTGACATTCATATTTTTTCTCTTTCTTTTTATATTTCTTTCAATATGAAAAATATTTTTATTGAGTGCAAGAATTAAAAGATTATTGTTGGTGCAAAAATCCGCTTGCGCCGGAGAAGCTGGAGTCGAGGAAGTCGCGGTCGCCGTCGGGACCTGCAAAGGAAGTCTAAACCGAAGGTGGGGTTGCTCCGGCAAGACCCTCCGACGCTCAAGTCAGTTCTCTGCTTCAACAAGAATGGAGTGCTCGAATGGAGAATTTAGCAGAGTTTTTAGATAAAAAAATGAGGGCTTATAGAATAACGTATCTGGGATCCCCTTTTATAGGCGGAGGGGGCAGTAGTCTGATAGCGACATCTGTAACCGTCTGGCAGTGAGCTGCCCAGGGTCAAGCAGAGTTTGCTGCGAAGAGTAGTGGAGTGGACCCGTGGCTATCACCGAGGTGTGCCACGAGGAGTCAGTTACGGGGAGTGGAGCGGCGTTCGCTGTCGTGACTCGTCATGGAGTGGTGGGATCGCACAGGATCCGCCGCGGGGAGTGGAGCAGAATTGTGGCCGTTAATACGGCCTGTCAGGGAGTAATGGAGTTGCGCAGGGTCCGCCGCAGGGAGTGGAGCAGAATTATGGCCGTTAATACGGCCTGTCAGGGAGTAATGGAGTTGCGTAGGGTCCGCCGCAGGGAGTGGAGCAGAATTGTCCATTACTGTGGCCTGTCAGGGGGTCCAGACTTGTCGGTCGAAGTTCGGTTGGAGTCGGTAGCGAGGTCCGGTGTCCGTAGGAGTTTAGGCGAGGTCTTCCCGCAGTCGGAATAGAAGACGGAGTCTGGCTTCCGTAGGAGTCCGGACGAAGTCTACTTGCAATTAAAGTTAAAGGCGAAGTCTGGCTCCCGTAGGAGTTCGGACAAGGCTTACCGGCAACTAATGTTAAGGACGGAGCCCGGCTCCCGTAGGAGTCCGGGCGGAGTCTACTTGCGGTTGAAGTTGTTGGCGGAGTCCGGATCCCGTAGGAGTCCGGACAAAGCTTGTCTGCAGCCATTGGAGTCGAGGATAAAGCCCGACTCCCGTAGGAGTCCGGGTGGAGTCTTCCTGCAATTAAAGTTAAAGGCGAAGTCTGGCTCCCGTAGGAGTCCGAGCAAAGCTTACCGGCAGCTGATGTTAAGGATGGAGCCCGGCTCCCGTAGGAGTCCGGGCGGAGTCTACTTGCGGTTGAAGTTGTTGGCGGAGTCTGGCTCCCGTAGGAGTCCGGACAAAGCTTGTCTGCAGCCGTTGGAGTCGAGGATGAAGCCCGGCTCCCGTAGGAGTCCGGGCGGAGTCTTCCTGCAATTAAAGTTAAAGACGAAGTCCGGCTCCCGTAGGAGTCCGGGCAAAGCTTACCGACAGCTGATGTTAAGGATGGAGCCCGACTCCCGTAGGAGTCCGGGCGGAGTCTACTTGCGGTTGAAGTTGTTGGCGGAGTCCGGCTCCCGTAGGAGTCCGGACAAAGCTTGTCTGCGGCCGTTGGAGTCGAGGATGAAGCCCGGCTCCCGTAGGAGTCCGAATGGAGTCTTCCTGCAATTAAAGTTAGAGGCGAAGTCCGGCTCCCGTAGTAGTCCGGGCAAAGCTTACCGACAGCTGATGTTAAGGACGGAGCCTGGCTCCCGTAGGAGTCCGGGCGGGGCTCGCAAGGGCTAATCCTGCCGAGAACTTCGGCCGTGGGTATTTTGTATCCAACACTAGTCCCCCTACTTCCGAGTTTGAAGTTCGAATGAAGGAAGTACAGAGAGATGGCCGAAGTTATCCCCTCGAATCCTGCGCACAACCGCCCTCGAATATGTTGGCATTTAATGTGCGCACGTCAGAGCCCTTTTTCCGGTTAAGGCGACCTGAAGAGTCTTTTCGAAACTCCCGTCGAAACGTGATCCCAAGCGTCGCGTTACGAAAATTTGCGAATAGTCAATCCTCGATAGCGGTGAGTGGGACACATGGGACATGTGGCACGCACCAGTTGGCCTAGGGACGCCCGCCGCCATAACTGCGCTAAGATCCGTTGGCTATTTAAACCCCCTGCTCTTCCTTCGGGGCTTCATCCTGCCGAGAGGATGGCACCTTTCTTCCGTTTGAGAGCCTAGCTACTCAGCCACTTCCTCCGCATCGGTCCTTGCCGTCTTCATCTCCTCGATTCTTCTCTAAGGGGTTCCCACGTCATGTCCTCCACCCCGGAGGCCATCCTCGAAGGGATGTCTAAGGCTTGGAGGAAGGCGAGGAGGAGAACAGCAGCCGGTGAGATCTCCGGTCATCAAGTGGCCGCTGAGGATCCCCGTCATCTCAAAGGGGGCTCAAGGAAGAATTCCTTCAACAACAGAGGTTTAATAACGGGGGCCGCCGGTAAAGGTATTCTGCCCGAGAATTTTGGAGTAGCAAGGCAGGGTGATACCGGTCAAGAGGGCAGAGCTATCGTCACAAGCTGTGGCGGGATCCTTGATGCCGTCGGGGCTGAGGGACCAGAAGCGGTCGACGTCGACGGTGGGACAGTAAAACTTATTGCGGGGGCGGTGGAAGTAGCGCATGCCAACCTTGCCGGAGCTTTCTGGACGGTGGCTACCACGGAGTATTTGGTGATGACGCATATTTCTGGCACCACCGTTGCCCCCAGGGTGACTCCGGTTCTTCTTGAAACAGGTCTTCTTCGCCGCTACCGTTGCCCTTACCGCCCCCAGGAATCTATCCCATCCTTTTCCCCCTGAGGTTGGGACTTCGGAGGTGGGGCGAAGCAAGGCGGGATGAAAGCCGATAGGCCCGCCACACGCACTGGACACGAAATGGGAAGAAAAGTTTGCAGCTTGAAGCGGCTTCCGGCGTATCCTTTCCAAACCGTGTTCTCGATGTCGTCGATGATGTATTTATTTTATATATTTTTTTTTTGGCCCACCGGGTCTTGTAACGTACACCTTGTTGGTTGAAAAATGAAGAGGAGATTTTGTTATCTCGCCTGCATCTTGCATCGAATAGTCATCGGAGGAGGTGCGGACGCGTCTTATTGATTTCCTCCGAAGGAATGCGGACGTTTTCGCTTGGGTTCCAGCAGACATGCCGGAGATTGACACGGAAGTCATGGAGCATCATCTGGTAGTCGATCCGAAGCATCGACCGATAAAAGAAAAAATTTGGAGTCATGCCCCGGAGAGGCAGAAGGCGATAGCCGAGGAAGTGGATAAGCTTCTCAAGGCCGGATTCATTAAGGAAGTCAATTATCCTGATTGGATTTCCAATGTTGTTCTGGTCAAAAAAGCAAACGGCAAGTGGAGGATGTGCATAGACTTCAAAAAGCTGAATAAGGCTTGTCCAAAGGACAGCTACCCCCTCCCCAGAATCGACCAACTGGTGGACGCGACCTCAGGCCATGAGCTCCTCACCTTTATGGACGCGTTCTCCGGCTATAATCAAATTAGAATGGCGTCTGAAGATGAAGAAAAGACAGCTTTCATCACTAATCGCGGCCTTTACTGTTACAGGGTCATGCCTTTCGGCCTCAAGAATGCGGGCGCAACCTACCAACGGTTGGTGAACAAAATCTTCAAAGAACAGATCGGCCGAAACATGGAGGTCTACGTGGATGATATGCTCGTAAAAAGCAAGTCTTCCAGGAATCATGTCGCCGACCTCGAAGAGACCTTTGACGCCCTCCGAAAGTATAGAATGAAGCTGAACCCAACTAAATGTGCTTTCGGAGTAACCTCAGAAAAGTTCCTGGGCTTCATGGTATCAGGGCGCGGGATTGAGGCCAATCCAGAGAAAATTCATGCCATCCAGGAGATGACCGCCCCAAAGTCGATCAAAGAGGTTCAGCGCCTCACAGGGAGGATAGTGGCTTTTAATCGCTTCATCGCGAGGTCGGTCGAACGATGCTTGCCCTTCTTTCAAACCCTCAAACAGCCGAAGAACTTCTGTTGGACCCCTGAGTGCCGACAGGCGTTCGAGGAGTTAAGAAGCTACCTTAGCTCACCCCCGCTGTTGGCCAAGCCTGAACCTGGGGAGGAACTATTTTTATACCTATCGGTCTCTCCCATGGCCCTCGCGGCCGTCCTTGTCAAAGAAGAAGCGAAAGTCCAGCGACCAGTCTACTACATTAGCCGTGCGCTAAGGGACGCCGAGATCAGGTACATCAAATTAGAAAAACTGACCTACGCCTTGTTGATTGCAGCTCGGAGGCTCCGACCCTACTTTCAAGGGCACACCGTGACGCTACTCACCGATCAACCGATCAAGATGGTTTTACACCGGGCTGACACCTCCGGAAGAATGACAAAATGGGCGATCGAGCTCACGGAATTCAACATCAACTACAGACCTAGACCAGCAGTAAAGGCCCAAATACTGGCAGATTTCATAGTAGAGTGCACCATCCCAGAGGAGGTCGAACCTGAGCAAAGCAAAGTTGATGACCTGAAGTCTCAACCGAACTCCCCCAATGAAGAGGCCAATCCCTCCGATCGCTTTTGGACCCTCTATGTGGATGGATCTTCCAACATGTCGGGTGCAGGTGCAGGCCTGATCTTGGTCAGTCCGGAGGGAGTCATAGCGGAGTACGCTTTGCATTTCGAGTTCCCCGCAACAAACAATAGAGCAGAATATGAAGCCCTGATCGCAGGACTAAGGATCGCCAGAGAGCTGGGAATAAGTCAGCTCCGGGTGCACAGTGACTCTCAACTGGTGGTGGGACAAGTCAGCGGGAGTTATGAAGCGCGGGAGGACAGTATGTCCAGATACCTTGAGAAGGTAAAGGAGCTCACCCCCGCCTTCAGCAGCTTCAACATTAGACAGATTCCCAGGCTGGAGAATACCAGGGCCGATCTTCTCTCCAAGCTGGCGACATCGGCTCCGGCCGAATTGCCCAGAGGCATCCTCTTCGAAGTTCTAAAACACCTGAGTACAGAAGAATCGCGGCCCGTAATGGAGATCGACCACGAGCCCAGCTGGGTCGACCCGCTGATAACCTATCTTAAAGATGGGGTTCTCCCCCAGGATGCGAAGGAGGCTCGGAAGCTCCGAAATCAAGCCTCCCGGTATATCCTTTATGAGAGCAAGTTGTACAAAAGATCATACTCCTTGCCCCTCTTGAAATGTCTCCGGCCCTCGGAAGCTGACTACGCCTTGTGGGAAGTACATGAGGGGATTTGCAGAAACCATTTGGGGGCTAGATCTTTATCCCACAAGCTGCTCCGCCAGGGATATTACTGGCCAACGATGCATCGTGATTCGATTGAATATGTCAAAAAGTGTGATCGATGCCAGAGATACGCCAACATCCAGAGACAGCCCACCACCGAACTCACACCCTTGAGTGCCCCATGGCCTTTTGCACAATGGGGGATGGATATCCTTGGCCCTTTTTCCATGGCATCTGGGCAAAGGAAGTTCCTCCTCGTAGCGATCGACTACTTCACCAAATGGGTTGAAGCCGAACCACTAGCAAAAATCACGGAAGCAAAAGTTCAAGATTTCGTCTGGAAATCAATCGTGTGTAGGTTCGGTCTGCCTAGAACCCTAATCACTGATAACGGACGATAATTTGCGGGAGCGAAATTCGCCAAATTCTGTGAAGATCTAAACATCTCCCACAACTTCACATCAGTAGCCCATCCCCAGGTGAACGGCGAAGCTGAGGTGACCAACAGAACCCTTTTGCAGGGGATTAAGACAAGGCTCGAAAAAGTGAAGGAAACTTGGGCGGACGAACTTTATCATGTGTTGTGGGCGTATCGAACTACTCAGAGGCTACCCACGGGGGAGACCCCTTTCGCTTTAGCCTTCGGTATGGAAGCCGTCATCCCCATCGAGCTCAAACTCCCGTCAGCATGAGTCGTGGCGTTCGACGAACATCAAAGTTCGCAAGGTCTTAGAGCCAACCTCGACCTACTGAAAGAAAGATGGGAGATAGCTCAGGTTCGGATGGCAGCCTACAGACAGAAGGTTGCTCGATATTACAACACCCATATGCGCCCCCACAGCCATGTCAGGAACAGGAGGAGAACCTCATCCTGACATGAGCAAAGTCGAAGGCCCAGTTCCATTTAGACCGGATGGGGGGAGAGGCCCTACAACGCCCATATGCGCCCCCACAGCCGTGTCAGGAACAGGAGGAGAACCTCGTCCTGACATGAGCAAAGTCGAAGGCCCGATTTCATTTAGACCGGATGGGGGGAGAGGCCCTACAACGCCCATATGCGCCCCCACAGCCATGTCAGGAACAGGAGGAGAACCTCGTCCTGACATGAGCAAAGTCGAAGGCCTGGTTCCATTTAGACCGGATGGGGGGAGAGGCCCTACAACGCCCATATGCGCCCCCACAGCCGTGTCAGGAACAGGAGGAGAACCTCATCCTGACATGAGCAAAGTCGAAGGCCCGGTTCCATTTAGACCGGATGGGGGGAGAGGCCCTACAATGCCCATATGCGCCCCCACAGCCGTGTCAGGAACAGGAGGAGAACCTCGTCCTGACATGAGCAAAGTCAAAGATCCAGTTCTTTTAGACCGGATGGGGGGAAAGGCCTTACAGCGCCCTAATGCGCCCCCACAGCCGGACCGGGAATGGGAAGAGAACCTCGCCCTGGTTCGGGCAAAGTGGAAGGTCCGGACTCCTACGGGAGCCGGGCTTCGTCCACGACACCGCGGGAGACTCCACCCGGACTCCTACGGGAGCCGGGCTTCGTCCATGACACCGCGGGAGACTCCACCCGGACTCCTACAGGAGCGGGGCTTCGTCCACGATACCACGGAAGACTCCATCCGGACTCCTACGGGAGCCGGGCTTCGTCCACGACACCGCAGAAGACCCCGCCCAGACTCCTACGGGAGCCGGGCTTCGTCCACGACACCAAGGGAAACCCTGCCCGGATTCCTACGGGAGCCGGGCTTCGTCCCCGACTCCAAGAAAGATGCCACCCAGACTCCTACGGGAGCCGGGCTCCGCCCACGACCCCAATCACAGGAGGGTTCCGTCCGGACTCCCACGGGAGCCGAACTTCGCCTTGACTTCAGTGGAGAAAAATTCTGAGCGAAAAGGAAAAAGGAAGGCAACGGACCAGGACAGCTACGGTTGGAAAACAGACTACGATCGAGGTACAGAAAACTCTGTCACCGTAAGGACTGGGGCTCCCATCGGGAGTCCCAGCTCTTGGAGAAGTTTTTGACACAAAATAGGATGACTTACTTAGGGTGGCAGAAGCTTGGATCTCCGAATTCAAGCCCTGGGAGGAACCCCAGGCCCGAATGGCCCCAAGCGAGCCTGCGGCCATTGACGGAAAAATGACAATCGGGTATCTTCGAACGGCGTAAAAGTCGAAAAGGAGCTCGGCAAATAACAATCCTACACGAATAAAAGAGGTCGTCGATGACCTCAGGACGACGCGAAAAACAAAAGAAGAAAAGGAGGAAGAGAGAAGAAAGAAGAATAAAGAAGTTCGATGGATGACTATTCGATGCAAGATGCAGGCGAGATAACAAAATCTCCTCTTCATTTTTCAACCAAGAAGGTGTACGTTACAAGACCCGATGGGCCAAAAAAAAAAAAATATAAAATAAATACATCATCGATGACATCGAGAACACGGTTTGGAAAGGATACGCCGGAAGCCGCTTCAAGCTGCAAACTTCTCTTCCCATTTCGTGTCCAGTGCGTGTGGCGGGCCTATCGGCTTTCATCCTGGAAATCAATAAGACGCGTCCGCACCTCCTCCCCCAGGTTGGAGCCAATTAACGCCACATGCTCTGCGTTCCCATCATTCAAAGGGATTGGTACCAGATCTTCGATTGGGCTGCCCCTTTCTTCGGTGAGGTCATCGCGAGCATCGAGTCCATCGACGAGACAGGGGTCAGCCTGATCGCCTCTTTGCAAGGCAATGTTGTAGCAGTGTCTGGCCAGGGCCTGGTCTCCCCGGACCTCTCCGATCTCCTGGTTGGTGGGGAACTTCAACTTCAAATGGTAGGTCAAAACGATAGCTCGGAGGGCATTGAGGCCGGGTCGGTCAAGGATTGCATTGTAGGCGGATGGCGCCTTCACCATAAGAAATTCACCAGAGCCCTGGATTGCTTTGGATATTGATCCGCGGCCACAATCAAAGCTATCATTCCTTCCGTCGGAACAGCGTCACCGGTAAACCCTATCAGGGGGGAGCAAATCGGTCTCAGATGACCGTCAAGAGCGGACATCCTTGAAAAGGCATCGTAGAACAAGATGTCGGTCAAACTTTCATTGTCGACAAGGATGCGACGGATGTCGTAATTTATTATATTCAAGGAAACTACGACTGCATCGTTATGAGGGAATTGGACTCCCTGGGTGTCTTCTTCGGTAAAGGTTATGGGTTCTTCAATTTTTTGCCGCTTGGGGGATACAGCTGGTATGTTGGTTGCCTCCCGCTGGGATCCCCCCGAAATGGTGTTGACGGATCAGATAGAGGCCGATCGTCCGGCCACTCCTTGTCGGCGACCATAGCCGGAGGTAGTTGTGCGAAGGCCTCGCGAGAAGGCATCAGATGAGGAGAGGAGGAGTGGGTGCCGGATAAGATGATCGGAGGTGGATCCGTTGAGCGCTCCTTTAAGAACAAGGGTACTGCGAAGACACAAAAGCCCTTCCTCTAGCGCCAATCCTGTTGGTGCAAAAATCCGCTTGCGCCGGAGAAGCTGGAGTCGAGGAAGTCGCGGTCACCGTCGGGACCTACAAAGGAAGTCTAAACCAGAGGTGGGGTTGCTCCGGCAAGACCCTCCGACGCTCAAGTCAGTTCTCTGCCTCAACAAGAATGGAGTGCTCGAACGGAGAATTTAGCAGAGTTTTTAGATAAAAAAATGAGAGCTTATAGAATAACGTATCTGGGGTCCCCTTTTATAGGCAGAGGGGGCAGTAGTCTGATAGCGACATCTGTAACCGTCTGGCAGTGAGCTGCCCAGGGTCAGGCAGAGTTTGCTGCGAAGAGTAGTGCAGTGGACCCGTGGCTATCACCGGGGTGTGCCACGTGGAGTCAGTTACGGGGAGTGGAGCGGCGTTCGCTGTCGTGACTCGTCATGGAGTGGTGGGATCGCACAGGATCCGTCGCGGGGAGTGGAGCAGAATTGTGGCCGTTAATACGGCCTGTCAGGGAGTAATGGAGTTGCGCAGGGTCTGCCGCAGGGAGTGGAGCAGAATTGTGGCCGTTAATACGGCCTGTCAGGGAGTAATGGAGTTGCATAGGGTTCGCCGCAGGGAGTGGAGCAGAATTGTCCGTTACTGTGGCCTGCCAGGGGGTCCAGACTTGTCGGTCGAAGTTCGGTTGGAGTCGGTAGCGAGGTCCGGTGTCCGTAGGAGTTTAGGCGAGGTCTTCCCGCAGTCGGAATAGAAGACGGAGTCTGGCTTCCGTAGGAGTCCGGACGAAGTCTACTTGCAATTAAAGTTAAAGGCGAAGTTCGGCTCCCGTAGGAGTCCGGACAAGGCTTACCGGCAGCTAATGTTAAGGACGGAGCCCGGCTCCCGTAGGAGTCTGGGCGGAGTCTACTTGCGGTTGAAGTTGTTGGCGGAGTCCGGCTCCCGTAGGAGTCCGGACAAAGCTTGTCTGCAGCCGTTGGAGTCGAGGATAAAGCCCGACTCCCGTAGGAGTCCGGGCAGAGTCTTCCTGCAATTAAAGTTAAAGGCGAAGTCCGGCTCCCGTAGGAGTCCGGGCAAAGCTTACCGGCAGCTGATGTTAAGGACGGAGCCCGGCTCCCGTAGGAGTCCGGGCGGAGTCTACTTGCGGTTGAAGTTGTTGGCGCAGTCCGGCTCCCGTAGGAGTTTGGACAAAGCTTGTCTGCAGCCGTTGGAGTCAAGGATGAAGCCCGGCTCCCGTAGGAGTCCGGGCGGAGTCTTCCTGCAATTAAAGTTAAAGGCGAAGTCCGGCTCCCGTAGGAGTCCGGGCAAAGCTTACCGGCAGCTGATGTTAAGGACGGAGCCCGGCTCCCATAGGAGTCCAGACGGAGTCTACTTGCGGTTGAAGTTGTTGGCGGAGTCCGGCTCCCGTAGGAGTCCGGACAAAGCTTGTCTGCGGCCGTTGGAGTCGAGGATGAAGCCCGGCTCCCGTAGGAGTCCGGGCGGAGTCTTCCTGCAATTAAAGTTAGAGGCGAAGTCTGGCTCCCGTAGGAGTCCGGGCAAAGCTTACCGGCAGCTGATGTTAAGGATGGAGCCCGGCTCTCGTAGGAGTCCGGGCGGGGCTCGCAAGGGCTAATCCTGTCGAGAACTTCGGCTGTAGGTATTTTGTACCCAACAATTGTTATCAATATAACCACTACTATAAAATTCATTAGAAAAAAAAATGGAGCATCCATTTTTTATTAGCTTTATTTCATAACCTTATTTTAATAACAAAGGTATAGAAATAATATTTTTAATGACTTTTGACATGTAATAACAGTATTTTAATTCTAAAATTTTGTCCGAAGATAAATCAAGCATACAGGTCCCCACAGTCTCTGTGCTAATAGACTCTCCACTTGCGCCATAAAGCTCGAGGTCATCTCTTTTCAGATCTTTGATATTCTGTAGTTACAGTAACGAACTACAAAAGTATGATCCACATGTAGTATCCAATATGTAAATATCAGAGTCTGAATCACTCAATAAAAAATAGGTTTGTATCATATACACATCTTTTGGTGTTACACTTGCACCCTACTTCAATCTTACAAGATTATTCTTGCAATTATACTCTCAATTTTTAAATTTGTCACAAATAATATTCATACGGACATCATTACCTTCTCATTATTACTGACCAAACTAGGGTCAGAAATATCCAGAATATCAGAGTTCTTTTCTGATATAAACCTAATTTGTAAGTTCTTCAACCAATCTACATAGTTGGATCGATCGATATAGTTTTATCTATGATATCATGGGGTGAAAATAAAGAAGCCATAATGTAGACTTAAATCTACATAAAAATAATAGTATAAGTAGACCACTCATGTTTGACATGCATAACTAGATGAGAACTTTTAAACTAATTATGTCTCTCACTATTTTATCGGATACCATAGCCCTCTCCTATGATAAATGAGATATATTTTATCTTAATGGGATTGAGATCCTAATTCTTCATAATGATCTTGTGTTAACACAACAAACCCTTATGAGTTCATAGGTAGGAAACTCTTTTCAATTACATCTCATGCAATTCTCAATATTTTATCTTGGCCTCTAAAACATTATTAGCCTTGTGTTAACACAAGCTATAATATTTTAGTTAAGTAAGACCCTTCATTTCAATACAGTCAAAATCAAATATAACTGCCCTTGTGTTAGCACAACAAAGCAGTATATCCAAAATTATCGTAAGCATCTTTTATGCACCAGGATTATGTTATATCAATCCTTATGACAAGCCTTATGGTAACACAACAAACTAGCCATAGTTCATGATGTAACATTAACCTAACATGAAGGAAGGCCCTTAGTAGTGTTTAAAATACTAAGTTACCTTCATTCAAGATTTGAACTAATCCAATTAGCTAGAAAAGTGTTAAGATTGGTGGGAGTCCCCTCATTATTTTTCTTAGACACCAATAAAATTGGTTAGGCTAGCAACGAAACTAATTAAATAACCACCGTACTTGAAACACTCCTTAGACACCAATTAATTAATCGATTCAAAAACATAGATCAGCTTCTGGTTCACAACACTATGACTTAATATAATTTTTATGAGGGCTTTAATGATCTCAAACATATCCTAATTCAATCAGTCACAATGATGCACTATAATAGTTGTATCTTAATAATCATAACAACTAATCATGGCATCTTATCATATCTCTAAGATATAGAAACATAATCATATAATATGATTATAACTAAACATCTCAAATATATCATATATGCATGAAGTTCTAATAATATGCATGAATATAAAACTCTTTATTCATGGTTCTTCTTCTTGAAACATCACAATCGCACCCTTACATGCCATAAGAGTACCCTATTGAATAGGAAGAGAGGATCTCTGAACCCTACTTACTCTTATGACCGGATGGCCTGGTGATAAATTTTAATTAGAGTACTAAGCTACTAAAAAAATTCTATACATACATCATACATTTTATATTTAAAACATATCTCTAAGACATGCAAGGGTTTGGATGTTCAATCGGGTTCAACCCTTGATCTGACTTGAACCAAACCAAAAACTCATGCTTGATCATAATCAAGATAATAATTTAATCTTTGATTACATAAATCAAGATAGACTCTGATACCACTATTGGGTTCCGATGGCGCAGTGGAAGGGTTAGGAGTTTAAAATTTTCATTCAAAACACCCAATGCACCGGAAGCCCTAATGCCTAGAAACCCTTGACATAATAATCAAAGCATAATAAATATAAATTAGGATAAGAAGAATACCTATAGTGCTAATCCTAATTTTTATAAGATGTCCAAGTGTCCATCTTTCAATGGTGATCCACACAAAAATTGAACCAAAGACAGCGTTCCTTCTCATCTTGCTTCAAGATTTCTAGCCCCTAGAATTTGACTAGCCTCATACCAGTCAGGTTTCTTCAAGAACATCACATCACCCTCTTAGAACATCCTCTGGACTTCTGATTCTCCTTTTTTAGGACCCTTACAATCCTTGTTAGGATCAGATAAGGCTTTATCATAAATCTCAAAGCCTTGTCTTAAATCCCAAAGCCTTATCTTAAAACTAAGATAGGTTATAAGAAAGAAAGGAGAGCAACCGAAGAGAAATTGAAAACCCCTTCTAAAAAAATTCATCGGACACCTAGTGCCCCGATCAATTTATAGCCACCAGAGGGATGCCAAAAGAGAGAGACATGCCTTATCCCAAAAGGCTTATCTGATATGATTATCAGAGATAAGAGTTCCTTCAAGCAGAAGGACTCTTATCAATGATACGTCGATTAGCACCCTGCTCTGCGCGCATGCAACCAAAGAAGGGATGTTTTCACATCCCTTCTCAAATCAAAAAAATCCTCAAAAATTCATGTGGATAGGAGATTCAATCTATATTTAGAAAATCAAAAATAGTGATAAAAGTCTCATGGAAGGATGCTATCCTCACACCTCTTCATGCGAGTACTGATCACCACGTGTGCAGACATTAGGATGAACTTATGGCATCCATTTGGCATCCAGATAAGTTTTAGAAAAATTCTAAAAAAATTATCAAAAATATATTATCAAATGAAGAATGTTATCACCAAAATTTGTTTCAATATAAAAGCATTTGATAGGGAGAAGGACTCTCCAAATCACAGAGAGACGTGACACTTCTGCACGCATGTGCGAGGCATCCTTCTTTTTATAATTTTTTCTCTTTTCAAAAAATTTTAGAAAAAATATATCTCATACTTTAAAATATGTATTAGAGGATGAAAGGTGATATAAGCTACTACACATATTTTAATTCTATAAAAAATAATATTTTTTCTTCTACCCATGCCAACACTTGTACGCAGAACCAATTTTGCACCAAGAGTCCACCACAACTTGGACTCTTCATAATTGGTGTTAACATGGGATGTGGTGCCTCAATTTGGGTTGCTTCTAGGTGATATGACCTGACCTAAATATCTACCAAATTGGACTAGCTAATTAGCAAGGGATGGGACCAAATTGGTCTCCAAAGGAGCAAGAGTTTCCACACATGCTAGCATGCTTACCGGAACCCTGATTGAATCTAAAATTCCAATCAACCTTTTTCAAAAGGATCCTTGGCCAAGTTCTATATGTGTGTGACTCATTGGATTCCACATCTAACTGACAGTAAGTTCGAATATAAGTTGACCAAATTTAATTAGATTTCAATCTAATTGATTTAGGTCCAATCAAGCTAACCCGAGCTCAATAATTAGAATCATTTCTAATTGACAATCGAATTAAACTCTTTAATTCGATCAAAAACTTACAAGTTAAGATTGACATCTAGCAACGTATCATGACTATGCAGAAGATGTAAAATTTGATGAAAATGCCAAATATATCCTTCAGTGGTAAATTATCATGCAATTGAATCCTTCGATCATCCTTGCACCCTGAATATGTTCATGAGTATGAAATTATGTCAAACTCAAACACATATTCATATCGATTCTCAATTAATCATTGATGACTCCAATGAAGAAGCATTAGAAACTTTTTTAATCTCTTTCCTACTTTTGACCAAAAGATTTTTCTCGAGTCATCTAGGATTGAGAATACACAGGATGCGATCTCCTCTCATTAGGAGTGATTGATTCCATGTTGACCTATTTACAACCTCCATACACACTCCACCATATCCAGAACACCCCGTACATATCTTAATACCATTCTTGGATATGAACCAAAATATGAATTCATGTGCATAAGATTTCATGGTGGTCTCAGGTCTAAGGATCACTTGCACAACTTCCACTTAGAGAATCATCTTTGACATGTAAATAAGGCTTCTATAAGATGTTCTCTTTCATCGAATCAATTCAGTGGACTCATTTCTTAAATAAGCACCCATATCTTTGTATTAGTGTCTCACACAAGTGGCTAGTGGATCTGTCACCCTCTCCATTGAGCATACATAGGATGTATCAGTCTATCCGAAATATTGATCCCCGACTCAATGCTCCTACGATCAGAAATATTTAATATTAGAATTTTAGAATTTTAGATCTCACTAGCATGATCAATTCATATCTCCTAAAATCATTATCCTAATCTTTGGGGTTCATCATAATCTTAGACATAATAAGATGCAGCTAATATGATGAATCAATACCTCAAATAATAATAAATATCATTTCATGAGTTGAAAAATTGTAAAGAAAGTCCCATCGCAACACACTTGTGATTGGCTTATAGGGCACTTTTCTTTCAGAAGGGCTATCTACCGATAGACCATGAAATTTCTCTCTCTAAGAAGGATTGTCCGACAACTCCTGAAGAGAGAGCGTATAAGTAGAGTCCCATATGTTTCGACCATGGGATCTATCATGTACGCTATAGTATGTACAAGGCCAGATGTGGCATACTCACTAGGAGTAGTGAGTAGATACCAATCTGATCCTAGAGAAAATCATTGAAAAGTGGGTAAAGTCATCCTTAAGTATTTGAGAAATACTAAGAATCAATGTTTGGTTTAGGTGAGTCAGATCTGAAACTTGTGGGGTTCACAGACTCCAGCTTTCAATCTGACCATGATGACAGCAGAAGCGTGTCGAGTTATATCTTTACTCTGAATGGTGGAGCCATCTGCTGGAAGAGTTCCAAGCAGCATACTATGGCAGACTCTGTTTTTGAGGTGGAGTATATCGCAGCATCGGATACCGCGAAGGAAGCTGTGTGGCTGAGAAAATTCATCATCGAGCTCAGAGTATCACCCTCCCTTGATGGTCCAGTCCTGCTCTATAGTGACAGCACTGGTGCCGTAGCTCAGGCAAAGGAACCCAAAGCACACCAACAGATGAAGCACATTTTTCGTCGCTTCTACCTGATCCGAAAGATCATGGATCGAGGTGACATCGACCTTCAAAAGATCGACAGAAAGGAGAACCTGACCGACCCTTTCACTAAAGCCCTGGCAATAAAGGAGTTCGACAACCACAAATCAAAGATGGGTATTAGATACTGTACCGAGTGGCTTTAGGACAAGTGAGAGTTGTTGAAAAATATGTCCCAAATACCAATCGTCAGCCTATTGATGGTTGAGCAACCTTGTATTGTAATTAATTTATTAATAAATAAAATATATTATTGATATTTTCATCATAAGTTTTCATCTTTTAATAAACTTCATTGTTATGATGAAGTCTTTAGGACTATTTAGGTTCGATAAAGAGAAGATTTATCGATTAGTCCTTAAAACTGTTCACGACCAAATGATGGGCTGTTAATAAGGACGACAGCTTCTATCGAGCATAGATCGCTGTAGGCCATATGGGTTGGTTGTTCTCTTAACCAAGGAGTGTGGAGATACTGGTATGACATACAGATGAGATATAAGGGTACATTGTCATTGAATGTGATCAACTCCAGAGCATTCTACTATCGAGAATGTCTCTGATGGGATATAGGTATAAGTGTCTTTTAGACCTGAGATCGCCTCAGTGACTTGCAAGCAACTCACTATGCTTTGGTACTGGACTAACTAAATTTCTAATTCAGTGATGGAAGGCTTTTGGACACAGTCATGTACTTACAAAGTCAGAGTGTGATCAAGATGGGATTGACCACTCCAAGAGTTGGAGAAGAATGAGTCGCTGTATTTCAATTTAGCAAAATCTTGGTCAGGGTGATCCATCAGATGGATTTGATATTTTGAAATACAATATGGGTAACCTGATCAGTGTTAACAGTGGAACTCTGAGGTATCCTATGAGCATTTTGGTCAAAAGGATGAATTATATGGAAACTATATTCGCATGGGTTCTAAGGATGTTGTTCTACACATTCGACCTATCTGACCGTCAAGTACCATTGCTAGATGATCACTTTGATTGGTACAAAAATTTATTTCTGTACTATTAGTTTAGGTTCAGACCTATGAGATCACATACATTAGAGTTCATGATCCGATCGGATGGTTGATCAACGATTAAGAATCATTCTAGGGTTAAACGATCAATACGATTGATATTTAACCTAGTGCAAGTGTTATAGGAGGATCGATTAGCAATTCAATTGCTAATTGGCTTAATTTGATTAAGCCAATAGACTGAGATTAAGTTTAATTGAATATAATTTAATTATTTTTAGTTTGGGCTTGATTGGATCAAATTCAATTGGTTTATTGGATAAGCCAAGTGCAAGGAAAAATTAGTCCTAGTTCAAATAGGACTTGGGTCAACCTAATTTTTAATTTGATTAAAAAATTAAATTAGATTTAAATCTAATTTAATATGATTAAATTAGGTTCTTAATTGGATTAAGTTCTATTTTAATTAGGTTGATTTGGTTTGAGAAACCAAATTTGAACAAGTCATAGATTGAATCCTAGTAAGACTAGGATTCCACCTTGCACCACCTTAGCCCCCCACGCCCACTCTCTCTTATCCCACGTCCACTCTTTCTAATTTTGTGTGACAAAACCCTCTCTCCCAAATCTTCACGTATGCCCAAAACTTTTCTCTCTTTCTCTCTTACATGGAATGTAGTTATGGATCAAGTCAAAGTAGAAATTAGTTTGGATTTTAAATTCTATGAGATAGAGTTTTAGGAAACCAAAACTCTTTCCTTATGGTACTGATTTTATTCATTTTTTTTTTGGAATTTTTATGACTTTTATGGCACATAATATGCACCCTTTGCTGGTGGTCCATGATAGAAAAAGAATGAGGGGACACCCAAGAGTTGGGTGCCCCTTGTCTTGCCTTGTTTGGATAATCATTGACTAGGTATTTGACCTAGACAAGAACTCTTCATATCTCTCTATTTAAAATAAATTTTTTTATAAATTTTTTTTGAAACATATAGAATTAAGAGACCTTTTGGGCCTCCAAAAATTAAGAAGATAGAGTCTTGGGGCATGGAGATCTAATAGACACAAAACTAGGTGTCCGGGTTAGAGCAAAGAGAAGAAGAAGAGGGTATTCTTCTAGAGTTGCGGGGTTCATCTCTTTCCTTCCTCCATCTATAAGTTTTCTGAGAGTATCTCATCTAAAACTTCTTCTCCTACTTCTCATCTTTGGAAGAGTCTAAATCAAGAAGAAGGAGGCATCTGATCGACCATCGAAGAAGGATCAACATAGTACTAGCATACTGTGCTGATTTCCTGGATCAGGACTTCTGATCGTGATTTGTGGGCTTGTGTGGATAACTCCTAGAGGCTGGATATGTGTGTGGCTCACAACATCATCCTCAATCTTGGATCAGCAATGTTAGAACGTCTAACTTGCAAGGTAATAGATCTGATCTTTTATATTTTACATATATTAGATGTAGTATAGAAACATGTTGATATGATCAACATGTAGTTCTTGCACTTTATATTTTAATTTTTGATGTAATGCCATGTAATAATCATGTAATAAAATCTTAGATCTAGAGATTCTCTAATTTTATAAGATAAATTTTGATTTATTTTAGTCTTCTGCTGCCTGATCTTGAAAAAATTTCAAGATCTAACCCTGAAATCCTAGATTTGGTTTTTTCAAGCAGTAGATCACATCTACTTCTAATCTGAGTTCAGAACTCCATACCTGATTGTAGATTGATGATCTCCACTATTGAAAGATATGGTGGAGAGGATCCTTGCTGGTTGCTTATATCCACACACGCATCTGGCCTCCATGAAAAGTCCACTCAAAGCCCCGATCTGATCGATCATGTCGGGAGTGCTAGCTCACGTGAAGACCTTCTTCTTGGCTAATCTGGATCTTTTTTTTAAATCTCTGAATTTTTTTTAGAGGTTGAAGATGAACTTCTAGAGAAAATAAAGAAGTGAAAAAAAAATAGAGAAGAAAATAATTTTCTTCTAAATTATTCCTAAGGATATTATCAACTTTATGGGATTGACCATAATGAGATAATATTTTCTTATGGCAATGTTAAAAATTTTGGAGTTGCAACGTGCATTTTGATAAGTGATCAAAATGTATGGCTTCATTAAGAACAAAGAAGAACCCTACAAATATAAATGGATTAATAGTTCTGTGAGTGTATTACTTGTTTTGTATGTGAATGAGATTCTCTTAATCAAGAATGATATTCTTACATTACAGGGAATAAATATTTCACTATTATCATAGTTTTCCATAAAAAACTTTAGAAAAGCATCTCTCATCCTAGGGATGAAGATCTATAGAGATAGATCTAAGAGTCTGCTTGAATTTTTTCAATCCAATATACATAGAGTATTTATGAGTAAAATTTATTCTATCATGTACACCATATACGAGATCGGATATGATATACTCACTAAAATAGTGAGGGAATATCTACAAGATTTGGGTGAGAATCACTGAAAGGTCATCCTTAAGTATTTGAGAAATATTAAGGATCGGTGACTCGATTATAGAGAATCTAACTTAAAAACTTATAGAATATGACTTCAGTTTTTAGTTGGATATAATAATAGCAAGAACATATCAGAATAAATCTTTATCTTAAATAATGAAGCAATCTGCTGAAAAAGTTTCAAGCAAAAAAATATAGCCAAATTCAAATTGTGAGGCAGAATATATTGCAGCATTCGATGCTTGCAAGGAAGCTATGTGATTGTATAGGTTCACTGGTAAGCTAGAAGTGGCACCCTCTGATGATGATCCTGCTATATTGTATAGCACCGAAGCCATAGCTTATGCCAAGAAGTCGAAGTCCAATTAGCTTACCAAGCATTTTGCATCGCTACCACCTTTTCAAAAAATCTGTTAAGGTGACGTCAATCTTTAGAAGATTAATGAAAAGAAGAATCTGACCAACTTATTTACTAAAGCCTCAGTATCTAGGAGTTCTGAGATGATAAATCAAAGATGGGTATATGATGGGTATATGATACTAAACTGATTGGCTTTAGTTCAAGTGGGAGTTATTGAAAAATATATCCTAAAGCCAATCGTTTAATAATTATATTAATTATAAATGTATATGAATTGATCAATAATAAAAGTTATTTGGCCTTTTTCATTACAAGATTATATCTTCTAACGAACTCCTATATTGTGATGAAGTTCTTAGGACTACTTTGATTGATAAAGAAGGATTTATCGTATAGTCCTTAAATTGATTCACGACCAAATGATATGCTATTTCTAGGATGATAGCGATATCAAGTATAGATCGTTGTGTGCCATATATGTTGGTTGTCCTCATAATCAAATAGTATGGAGACACTGATATGATATACATGTGAGATATAGAAATACATCGTCACTGAACGTGACCAACTATAGAGCACTCTGCTGTCAAGGGTAGCTCGTGAAGTGTATGGGTATAAGTATCTCTCTGACCTGAGATCACCACGATGATTTGTAAACAACTCACTATACTTTGGTGTCAGACTAACTGAGATTCTAATTCAGTGATGAAAGATTTTTGGGTGTAGTCAAGTGCTTGTCAAGTCAGTGCGTGAGTCAAGATGGGATTGATCCCTCCGACTTAATAAAAGTTAATGTATCAATGTATTTCAATTTAGCAAAATCTGAACCCAAATAATCCATATGATGGATTTAAAAAAAATTAAAATATAATATGGATGACTTATCTAGGATTGACAGTTAAATCTTAGGTCATCCTCGAGCATTAGGATCAAAGGGATGAATTATACGGTAACCATATGTCAATAAGTTCTTGAATGTTGCTTCGCCTTCATTCAACCTATCCAGACATCGGGTCAGCATTACTAGATGATTACATCGATTGATTCAGAAAATTATTTTTTATGCTACCGACTTAGGTTCAAACTTATGGGGTCATACTCAAAAGAAGTTTCTGACTAATCATGTGGCTGATCAATGATTAAAAATTATTCAATGGCTTAATCATCAATTTGATTGATGGTTAATCTTATACAAAAATTATAATAAATTAATTCATCAAGTATTAGTAAATTAATAAAAAAATAATTAGTAATTAAATTATTAATTAGTTTAATTTGATTAAGCAAAGAGGATTAAATAAAATTTAATTAAATTAGATTCAATTAGGTTTGACCCGATTAGGTTATAAGATGACCTAATCGCTAAGAGAGAATTATCCCTGATTTGATCAAAATTTTGATTTAATTAATTTTTAATTTGATTGAGATTTGATTAAAAATTTATGAACCTAATTAGATTGGATTTTATATATTTTACTTGGGCTAAATCAGATGTGATTTGGTTTGGATTCAAATAAGAAAATTAAGAGTCCTTATTGGAATAGGACTCTTCTCCGCATGCGCCTCCTACTTTGATGCCATATATCTCCATACACAAAATTATTTTGTGTGAGATTTTTTCACATCAAAGAGTCCTTTTCATTCTCTATCTCATGTCTAAATCTAATTTAATTTTGATAAAAGAAAGGTTTTAAAATTAGATTTTAAAATATTCTTTATCAGGAGAATCTGTTCTTACCCAAATCACCTCTCCATGCCAACTTATTTTTTTCTCCTTAGATGTGCAACATTTTGAGAAGATATTTTGTGGGAGATTAGTATGGGAAGGGGTGTCTCATATTTTTTTGACATATTTTGGGATGTAAAATTGTGAAGGGAGACGACATCTTGTAAGAGTCCATGATCACTAGGACTCTTCACCCCACCTCCTTATATGCCTATAAAAGGGGCTTTTGTAGTTTCTTTTGTACGTGTTAGATATCAAAAGAAGAGTTCTTCATGTGGAGGGGCTTGGGGCATGGTTCATGGTGTAAAAAATAGAGAGGAGAGTCCTTTCTCTTGGTGTGTGTGCAAAAATTTAAATTCTAAATTTTTGATCCTAAGGGTTTGGAAAAAGAGAAAAAATAAGAAAAAAATTATTTTTCTCTCTATCTTTCTTTCATCTCTTCATTTTCTTTAAAAGTCCATCTTCAACCTCTGAAAAGATTTCAGAGATTTGAAGAAAAGATCCAGATCAACTAAAGAAGAAGGTCTTCGTGCGAGTTAGCACTTCCAAAAAGATCGATCAGATTGGAGCTTTGAGTGGATTTTTTGTAGAGATCGGATGCATGTGTGGCTATGAGCAACTAGCGAGGACCCTCTCTACCATATTTCTCAGTAGTGATGATCGTCGATCTAGGCTCAAGTATCAAATTTTAAACTCAGATTAGAAGTAGATGTGATCTACTGCTCACATGCATGCATGTTGATTTTATCTTTAGTATTTTTTAAATTTTATATGCAACATATCATGTCATAGATCTTAGAGTAGGTTAATTTGATGATTAGATCATATATATATTAAATTAATTTAATTAATCTAATTATCTTTCACTATAATTTATTCAAAAAAGTTTCAAAATACATACATGAAATCACCTACGTTTTCTAACATTGAGTTGTTCAAAGAAAGAGATCAAATCAGATCCGCTGTCAAATAGTCTTCATGTGAGCTAGCACTCCTGAGAAGACTGATCATGATGAGAGCTTCATGTGGATGATCCATAAAGATTGAACATCCTATGCGGCTGCATGACATCGAGCAAGATCTTAGATCTACATGATCATCAGCAGTATTCATTGACCCGTGCAAAGGTAATGGGTTTTGAACTCATTAGATCAGATCAGATCTAACGATTAGATATGATCTGGGGCATGGATGTGATCGATGCAAGTTTTTATTATTTTTAGGTTAGATATGATCTAGGGCATGGATGTGATCGATGCAAGTTTTTATTATTTTTATATTTTAATTACATCTTAAATCATATTATAGATCCTGGTATGGTAGTTTAGATTAGATCTCTTGCATGTAATTTAGATTAAATTGTTTAATCTAACCTAATTTCATTGTAAATTTTTAAAATTGCATGCATGGAGCTACCTCCCTTTCCTTCAAATATAGCACCTAATCTAATTACTATCCTCCATCCATTTATCAAGCGCTAAATATTTTAGCAATCGAATGGTTTGGTAACATAGGAGAATCCTAATCTAGAATATATCCTAACCTTTTTTGAGTTCAAAACTATTCTAAAGTTTCTAAGCCAATCATTTATAGTTCATTTTGGTTAATCGGTTGAACCTTATAATTTAGACTAAGGGGTTTGAAGCTGAGTTATGAACTGAAGAGAGAAGAGGATTCTAATTAGATATTTGTATTTAATCACTATTTATTCTAGAGACTTTAAGAAACAAATAAAAGCTCACATTATTTTTTCAAATCTCTTATACTCCTCCGTGGAGATGTGAAAATCCCTACGTAACTAGGATTTCTAGTGGATACTGCAATCCCATCGATATGTGCCCATCCACCATGCCTAATTATTGGGCCATGCTATACCGATGAGTGAATAACTATTATCCAATACTTCTCAAGCATGTTACAGTGATTGATCTCTAAGTCATGAAGCCTCAACATGCCCGTTTATTGATCCAATCCTTAGTAAAGTCAGACCCACTGTTTAATGTATAAGCAAAGCCATTATTGGGTCCTTCACCATGCTTGGTTATTGGGTCCAACCCCATCAACCTAGCAACATCTCATGCTAATAGGGTGGTAGCAACTTTTCAATGCAACTGAACCACTATAATCAGTCGAGAACAATCAACACCAGTAGGATGCTTGCACTCCTACAACAATGAAAGATCTAGGACTTAATATCTGTGAGGAGATTTGATTTAGGTCTTTTCTATATAGTTACATACATCTTATGAAAATGATAAGTCTGGTTCAGATCAGTACATCTCATGTTTGACTAACTTGGTTTAGGTCAGCAATCTGATGTCTGACTAACTTAGTTTAGGTCAGCACATCTTATGTCTAATTAACCTAGTTTAGATCAGCATAATCACATGTCAGACTAATCTAGTTTATGTCAGCACATCTCATGTCTGATTAATCTGATTTAGATCAGCACAATCTCATGTCTGACTGATTAGATTCAAATCAGCACAATCTCATGTCTGACGATCCTAATCGACATGGGTGAACACAAATGACTAAGCAATTTTATTCAAAATCTAATCGATTAGATTGGCCAGATAAGTGAGATTGATGGAAGGATCCATCAATGCTTGCCTTAGACACCATCAAAATGGTCAGATTAGCATGCTCCCAATTAAAAATCACTAGTCGAGACTTGCCTTAAATACCAATTGATCAATTAGAATTGAATGGGTCAGCCTAGCTACTCGGACTCAATCTACTGAGCCCAATTAAGTCTTGAGTTAATCAACTCACATCAAATATGAATCGATGCGATCAACTACAACTAAGCTCGATGTTGAGCCCTTTTGACCTAATCTTAATCAATTATTGATTAGATTCGATCAACTACTTAAAGTCGACAAAGATTCTAACCTGATCTAATCAAAAATCATAATGTAGTCAAATCATTAGACCTATTGTTCCATTCATCCCCTCATGCTTAACTTAAAAATCAGATTCCAAAAATGATTTTTAGATTATGTTTAAGTGCATGAATTAATGGCTTATAATCTTGAAACTATTTTAGATCTAAACCTAATATCATATATCATATATATGGTTGTTTTAGACCTAAAAATTAACTATCACATATCACATATATGAAAATCAGATCTAAAACCAACTAAGCACATATCACATACATGCAAGTCAGATCTAAATTAATGATTAAAATAATTTAAAAATATTTTTTAAAAATTTCATTCGCATCATACTATGACAATCTTTACAGTATAAGAAATAAACTTTATACCAGGATAACCTTACAGTAGTCTGATGTAAACTTCAATCATTTTAATTTTAGATCTAATAAGAAACATGACATATCTCATATATTAATTTTTAGATCTAAAGTTTATTGATTAACTTGTTTCAAAAATTATTTTCAAAATCGATCAATCTTGTGCTAGGACAACCTTTGCAGTATAAGGGGTAAATCTTATACCATGCTAATCTTATTTCAGCACAAAGTTGATTTTCATCAATTTTACTTTTAGATCTAAAAAAAAATTAGATCTAAAACTTATTTCATGCATGTTAGAAAATTTGGCTTTGATACCATTATTAGATTTCTAGGTGATTTGCATGCAGATTTTTTCATCTTATAAAAATATGCAGTGGAAAGATAAAATTAAAACTATTTTAATTTTAATCATGCTTCGATCTAATCCTACAATTATCTAGGGATCTTTTTAAGCATGTTATGAAATAAATATTTTAGATCAGATATAAAAATAAATTAGAAAAGAAGAATGATTACCTTAATCGCTATCCTTTCTTCTTACTCAGATCGGATCTGATGGATGTCCGAGGTTTTTGTTGGAATCGCAAATGCATCCGATCTCTACTGATATCTATGCAGAGATGACCTAATTGAAGCATCAAGGCCATCAGAGTACTAGCATCTTGCAGACCTCATTCCTTGGCTTGGATCTGGATCTTCTTCTAGAACTTGAAGAAGAAGACTGCAGCACAAACTCTTCGCACAAATCTGATGGGATCTATTCAAGATGCTAAGAAGAAAAAGAAAAACTCTTCTTCTTCTCTTTCTCTCTCTCTCTAAACTCTCTCTCTATCAAATCTATGGAGGGGATGGGGCATGGAGATGAAAAAAGGAGAGGAGGAGGCTTGAAGATTTTCTCTTACGGTAAGAAAAAGAACGCCCCAATCTCTTAACGCACGCCTTCACCCTTGGCTTCTTATTTTTGTCACACAAAAACTCCCCAATACCCAATTCTGATAAGATAAGATCCTCTTTCTTATTTGAATCAAATTCAAAAGGAAGTAGAATCAAAAAGGGAAAAGAGAGACCCAGAAAGGAGGGGCGCCAACTATTGGCGCTCCTCTCCTTTCATGCTCACAAGGAAGACGCACGCCCTCTCTCTTTTTGCATGAAGGAAGAGAGAGAAGCCCAGTAAAACTTGGACTTAGGCAACTTAATTTAATTAGATTTTAAATTAGATTTAATTCAAATCTAATTCAAATCTGATTCGAATCAAATTCGAAAAGACTGTTAATCCTAATTTAATAAGGATTGAAATCCAAATCTAACTTGGATAATTAAATCTAATTAGCCATCAATCAAATCAAATCTAATTAAATCAAATATAATTAAAATTAATTAAAATTTGATCCATAATTTAGTCAAATTCAATTATATTGCAACACTTATAATTAAGTCTCTTATGCTAACAATTAAAAGTTACTAAATTTATAACTTTTATAAATTGATGTAAATCATCAATCCAATTGATAATTTGATCATGATCTAAGCTATTGATCAGGTTAAGCTCTTTTTGTGTGTGACCTCTCAGATTTTATTCTATCTAGTAGTGAGATATACCATGATCTTCATCACAGTATTATCGAAACTCCTTTTGATGGGTTGGAACAATTTCAACTCATCCCAACAAGAATCATTGATCCGAAAATAATCCTAGTGAGTTTTCACAATCCATCAATGACATCTCGCAGTATGTAATGGCAACTCAGTAGAATAGAAAGATAAACTCCTAGGTATAGTTACCGTATGATCAAGTTCTTCTATCGAGAGTCCCGATAGGATATAGGTCATCGAAACTTGTCAAACCCTAAGCATCCGTCATATGTAAGACTTAATTAGCTTGAGTTCAATCATGAATCCTATAGAAATTTTTTTTCATTATCATACTGCTGTGGTCATAGACTTAAGAACTTAGCCTTTTAGGTTGCATAGGAATACTCCTCAACTACTAAAACTAATAGATTTCCTATAAGTACACACCTACTCCTACAATAAACTTACTGTAGCCAATGAATACCGTAAAGTTTCAAATCGCAAGCAGCCATATTTATGTGTTGTCAAACTATAGCAATGCCACTGTGAGCAACCGAGGCACCGCAGATCAAAAAACTACTCATATAACTATAATATCGAGATAATCACAGACAAGTGAGTAGACATCCAAGTAATTTCTCATTCTTGATTATGCTCAGTACTATTATTATCTAACAATCATCTGTACTCTTGCTCCAGTATCCCTATACTATAGACTTGAGATTCATCTATCCAAAAGGAAAACAATCCGTACATCGATCTTAACGAATTAATCTGTTAGATGTATGTCCTACAAGTCAATATGGCTGACATATTATAATAAATCTAGGATATAATTTTATACTTAATATATTGATTAGATCAATAAAAAGATAAGTTTATTTTTTATTCAAGTGTGATGTGTCGTTGAATTATCCATGAAATTAATTTTTGATATATATTCTTAAAGTATTAAAAATTAGAGATATATATTTAATTCTTAAATATTTTTGATCATAGAATCATCATGAGGATGATGATCGATTCAGATAGACTGACGTATAGATTGCTTCCTTCGAGGTATATGAGTCTCTGGTCTATATGTTGGAAAAAGGTGTAGGATTTTATGCACGAATTTTAAAATTTTTTTGAAATATAACGCAGTGAAATATGTAAATTAAATAATTTAATTTATAAATATATGTAATCAAATTACTAAACCTTATAATTAGGACTTATAACATGTCATCTTGTATTTATAAATCAAAAAATAAAAGATTTGGTATTGATCAAATCAATACCCTAGATCTGAAGCAGTTTCAGATCTAAAACTTAGATCATATCTAGATAAAAGAAGAGATATGATCTCTTACCTTCATGTAGGTCAAAAACTCTATGGTTGATTTTTTTTATTATCTCTGAAGCCGCACACATGTCTAGCCTCTACAGGTGATCTACACGAGGCTGCAACAAAATCGGAGGTTCGTCGAACGAAGATCCGCTCGAAGTGCTAGCTTCTTACAGATCCCTCCAGATGGTTAATCTAAAAAATATTCTTCAGATCTCTTGGATATTTCAAGAGATGAAGAATATGAGGAGGAATAAGAGAGAAGTCAAACTTTTTGATCTCTCTAAAATCAAAATTAATATTGAATAGAAAAGGGTCCTAAGAGAAGATAGATCTTCTCCTTCAGTACATCAATAATTGATATCCTGAAAACATCTCTATGCTAGGACTTGAGAAGACCTTCTTCTCTTGATATTTTTTTAGTTTTCAAATCTTATGATATCTGATTTTTCTTATAGAAAAATCTCATGATTTATGGAGACGAAGGGTTCTAAAAGAAACCTTAAGAAAAGACCTTCTTTTCTTCTTCTTCTTCCATCAGAACATGATCATATCATGTCCAAAATAAGATCACCATGCTCCAACTCTTTGGAGCATGAATTCACCATGCCATCCCTCTTTCTCTTTCAGATTTTTTATCATATAAAAAATATAAAATAAAAAAATATTAATATGAAAGAAAAAATAATAAGAGAAGACAATCTTCTCTCTTACCTTTCTCTTTACAAGACATCAACTTTTGATCTCTTGATTGAAAAATTTCCTCCAAGAATTTTGGCACCTCAAACCACCCATGTAATGCTTCTTTCTCTCTCATATTTTTATCACATAAAAATACAAAAACAAAGAGAGAAAAAAATATGAAAGGAAACCAATAAGAGAAGACAATCTTCTCTCTTACCTTTCTTCTCTACAAGACATCAACTTTTGATCTTTTGTTAGAGGACTCTCCTCCATGGATTTTGGTGCGTAAAACCTCCCAGATCTTCCTCGTTCTCCTTTGGTAATTCTCTCAATTTTCCATGAATTTTTGACTCCTCTGGTATGGCATATGGGGTGGCCTCCTTTTATATGGCAGACTAAGTCATAAGACCTAATCTAACAAGGAGTCCTTGGGGCGTGGGCTTTGATTTTCTTAGGTAAGAGAAGATGGAATCCTAGTCTAACTAGGATTCTTATTTAGATTAAGTCAAATACTTTGAACCCAATTTAAATTAATTATAACCTAATTAATGATGATCCTAGTCTAACTAGGAGGCCAATTAAATTAGATTAAATCATATTTAATTTAAATCCTAACTTAATTAAGAATTAGGTGCATACAAGTTCTAGTCAAACAGGGATTTATTCTCTCTTGCAACTGACTTTATCCAATAAACCAATTAGACTTAATTTAATTAAATTCAAACCAATTCTAATTGAATCATATTCAATTAGACTTGATCTCAGCCCAATTGCTCAATCAGATTGAGCCAATTAGCAATCTAATTGCTAATGATCCTCCTGCAACACTGGCATTAGGTCAAACATCAATCACATTGATTGTTTAATCTTAGAATGATTCTCAATCATCGATTAACTATCTGATTAGGTTACAATCTCTTATGTGTGTGATCCTATAGGTTCGAACCTAAGCTGGTAGTACAGGAACCAATTCTTGTACCAGTCGAAGTAACATCTAGCAATGGTTCCCGACATCCAGATAGGTCGAATGTATGCAAAGCAACATTCTAAGAACTCTGATCCATGGTTATCGTATAATTCATCTTTTTGATCAATAATGCTCAAGATGACTTTGAGTATACTGTCAACACTCATGTAAGTCATCTCTATTGTGTCTCAAAATTTTTACAAATCCCGTGACTCCTTACGAGGATTACCCAAGCCTAGATTTTGCTAAATTGAAACACAGCGAGATATTCTCTTCCTAAAGTTAATCAGGAGTGGTCAATCCCATCTTGACTTACACACTGACTTCACAAATATTTGACTATATCCAGAAACCTTTCGAACCTATATTAAAAATACAGACAGTCCGGCACCAAAGCACAATGAGTTACTTGCAAGTCACCATGGTGATCTCAAGTCGGAGGGACACTTATACCCATTGGTCTTAGTTAACTATTCTTGACAGTAGAGTGTTACATTGGTCACATTCAATGCAGATGTACTCCTACATCTCACCTGGATGCCATACCAGTGTCTCCACACCACTTGGTTACGAGGACAACCAATGCATATGGCATACAGCGACCTACACTTGATAAGTTATCGTCCTTATTAATAACTTATCATTTGATCGTGAATAATTTAAGAACCATCCAATAAATCCTTCTTTATCGATTGATTGTGGTTCTAAAGACTTCATCATAATTTAGGAGTTCATTTAAGGAAGATAGAACTTTTATGATGAACCTGCCAAATAACTATTATTATTAGATAATCCATATACTAATTCTAATCATCTACCACTTAGATGATAGGCTTTAGGACACATTTTCCAACAACTCTCACTTGTACTAAAGCCAATCAGAATGATATCAAATATCCTATCTTCCACTTGAGTTCGTAGAACTTCCTAGTTTCGAGGCCTCAGCAAATGGGTCGGTCAAGTTCTCCCTTTTCATCGATCTTCTAAAGATCGATGTCATCCTGATCTAAAATCAAAAGTGATAGTAATACAGAGTATGCTGGTCCTTTGATTTTTTAGCCAGATTTATGGCTCCAGTGCTATGATAGGACTGGACCATCGGTGGAGGGTGCCACTCCAAACCTGTTAATGAAGCTCAGCAATTACACAGCTTACATGGCAGCATCATATGATATGATGTACTCTACATCACTAACTGAGTAGACTAAAGTATCTTGCTTGGAACCTTTCCAATAGATTGCTCCTACAATTAGAGTATAATCTGATACTTTCTTGTTATCATCTTGATCTGACTAAAATTGAAACATCCACATATTTAAAGTCAGTATTTTTATATTTGAGTCACTGGATCTTAGTATTTTTCAAATACTTAAGGATTGTCTATACAATCTTCCAATGGTTCTTACTTAGATCAGACTGGTATCTGCTCATTACCATTAGTGAGCATACCATATCTGATCTCGAACATGGAAAAATTAGATGACACCCAAACCTTTATTCTTTACAATGCTAGAATGTCATTCCCGATTAAGAGAATTTCATTCACAGACAACACAAGAAATAACACTACAGAATATTTTATCCATTTATAAATACAAGGTTCCTCTTTATTCATAACAAAGACATATGTTCAAAATGTATGTTCTAACTCTGGGATAATAGCGAAACGAGCTTTATAGGTCTCCACCTTCCCATCTGTGCTACTCTGATCTTTTTGAAAAATCCATTCACACCCAATGGGTTTTATTCCTTCAGGTGAATCATCTAGTGTCCATACACTATTGATTTTCATGGACTTCAATTTAGATTTAATGGCTCCAAGCCACTTCTCAGAGTTAGACCACTGCATTGCATTTACTTTAATGGGCTCCGAGTTTGATCTAATCAAATCCGGTTCTGTAGGTTTACTAGATTATGTCGGTTCATTTTCTACCAGTCAAACTTTCAAGTTCAACTTGATAGGCATCAGTTCCTTCTTTAAGAAACTCCTTTCCAAAAAGAATACCCTACTGCTGATGAGCATCTTATGTTCTTCAGCATGATAGAATTAGTAACCCTTAAACAACTATTGGACCATGAACCAAGTTTATCTGTATGCAAACCTTTGACATAAGCCGATCAACTCCAAACCCAAAGGTGAGAAAGTCTAGGTCTATGCCCGATCCATATCTCATATGAAATCTGCACAACAGACTTACTCAGTATATTTTTAGAGTAAAATAATTAATCACATAAGAGTACAATCCTGAAACAGGCAGATTAGTGAACCCTATCGTAGATTGAATCATGTCTAACAAAGTTCAACTTCTCCTTTCAGATACACTATGTTCTGAAAAAGAATCAACTAAGAGAGAATCCAATTCTCTCCTAGATATATTATTCTTTTCATCGTTTGAATCATTTGAACATTTCAAATGATTTGGCCAGACGCACCCATGCCCAGATAGGTCATCTGTAATGAAATATTAATATCTTTCTCTGGCACTTAAGTTCACAAGTCTACATACATCACTATGTATGAGACTTAGAACTTTATCAGCTCCTTTACCTTTTTTATTAAAAGGTGACTTTGTCATCTTTCTAAGAAGATAAGACTCACAGGCTATCAATGATTCACAATCATTGATGTCGAGGTTTTCCTCTCAAGCTAACCTGTTTATCCTGTTCTTGTCAAGATGACTAAGCCTATAATGCCAAAGATAGACATTCACGACATTATCTAACTTGGGTGTATACATTACACTGAACAGGCTGTGTAAATATCATTTTCTTATTGTCCATGTATTATTGTAACATTATTCATAATAATACCACAATAATCTTCCTTTATAAATGATGATCATCTTTAGCCAAAAGGCCAACAAAGATTATAAATAATGGACAATAGTAAAAATTACTTTAAATGATAATATTTGAAAATAAGCTCTACAATTCCTAAAGTTAGGATTGGAATAAGACTTTCCTCCCTAACATTCAAGAATTTCTCACCATTTTCAAATATTCCACTTACTTGTAGTCCTAGCAATAAATTGCATAAAACCATCGGTATCTAATACCTAGGTAGTGGAATTACATAGAAAAACTTTAAGGTGTTATCATATAATATCCTTGATGAGCAACCCTTGCTCCTTTCTCTTGTTCAGCCTATTATGGTCAAGGGAAGCAAGATAATTCTTCTTCCTGTGATCCGGTGCTTTTGCCTGATTTGGATCAATTTTGGACTAATTATTTTGACTAGACTAAGAAGCCCCAATACGAACCCATTCATACTGCTGAACTAAATTCAACTTTTGATACTAATTAACGAAGTTGGATCCCATAAGTCATCACTGTCTAATAGTGATTGGAGTAATTAAGGTTTAGCCTTATTTTGAGAAAGAGAATAATGACCTAATATATATGAATTATTTTAAGCCTAGAGACTTGGACTTTAGTCTCAAGGTTCTCCCATTATTTTATTCAAATTGGTAGCCTCTACCTCCAATTTAGAAAATTACTTTAATTTTCTAGTAGGTACTAGAATCCATATAGACTACACACAAGCCCGACTTTGGTCGGCCGATTTATGTGCATCTACAGGTAGGTTCATTAACCAATTGTTTCTCTAAACAACTTCTAGTAATTTAATTTTGCCCCAGAAACCTAATCAGTAGGCTTTGGCCTCTACTGTAAGGATCCGGTTAGGTCCAACCATTAACATGACCACGCTTGGTGTATCTAACCAATAAATGATTAAGCTCAACTTTGGTTGGCTAACCTAACCACCATTAGAGAGACACATCCAAGTCATCATATGATGAGTGATAATTCTATTAGTCAACAAGCACCAGGCCTTTGGGTTTGCAATGATTATTGAGTTAATGGACTCATTATCAAACACCTTAATGGGAGGCTATGACTCAGTTATCTCCATAACTTTATCATTTTAAGGACCTAATAATTTTAGAAAATTTAAAATTATCAGTGATTTAAGGATAGAAAAGACATGGATCAATTCGCTCCCACTGACTTCATCAAGTCAAGTCCTCCCACTGACTTCTCAAGTCATTAACAAGGACTAGGATCAAATTTGATCCATGGGCACCTAGATTAGTCTCACTGAATGAAATCAGACTCTCTGATTTTCTATGTGACATAGGTTAGCACGAATCAATGAGCAACCTAATCAAGACCTGATTAACCACATTGGCCAGGTAAGTATGATCGATGGGAGGGTCTGCCAATGCTTGCCTTAGACACCATAAGAAATGGCCAGGTAAGCATGCTCCCAATTAAAAACCATCGGTCAAGTTTATCTTAGACACCAACTAGTTTATCAGTTTTGATTTGGTTTGTCTAAAGACTCGGGCTCAGCCGCTGAGCCACGATCTGTGTCCATTTGTTAGATATATGGACTTTGATCAACTACAACTATTGAAGTGATCTATAGAAATGATCTAATCCTAATTAACTTTTAATTAAGTTTGATCAATTTCTTAACTTAGTCTATATTTAATCTAACCCTAGGTCTAACCCAGTTAATGATGTGATCAAAGCTAACCCATTACCCTTTAACCCATGTTTTATGAAATTATCTTAGGATCTTTAAATCACAAACCTAGATCCTAAACAATCACTTAATTCTTTTAATTAAGTTCATGGCTGAGGATTGGGGTTCGGCATTTTGAAAAATATTTTTAATTTTTGAAAGGTTTAATACAATCTAGTGTTATTTCACTAAATAAGTCGACTCATTTCAAAAATGGATCGACTTATTTTACTAACAAATACTAACAATTAAAATCAGTCAGAAATATAATTCAGCCAACTTTTCAGTCAAGCTGGCATGCTGGTCGAGCTGGCTTGCTGATCGAGCCGACCCGATCAGCAAATAGAACCTTCGTAAGATCCTGTTCTAGGCTGATTTTAATCTATGTACATTTCATAAAAATTCATGAAATGAAATAGATTTAATTTAAAATATTCATGATAAGATTTATTTAAACTCTTTTAAATTTTTTAGATCGCAACATACCAGGACAACCTTTTCACTGTAAGGGGTAAACCTTACTGCAGGACTCTACAGTCCATGCGATCATTATTTTATTTTTTAAATTTATTTTAATATAATTATGAATATGTTATAAAAGAACCTTGCTCTAATACCACTGTTGGAAAAAGATACAGGATTTCATGCATAAATTTCAAATTTTTTTTGAAATATAACGCAGCAGAACATGTAAATTAAACAATTTAATCTACAAATGCATGTAATCAAATTACTAAACCCTACAATTAGGACCTATAACATGTCATATTGCATTTATAAATCAAAAAATAAAAGATTTGGTATTGATCAAATCAATACCCTAGATCTGAAGCAGTTTCAGATCTAAAACCTAGATCATATCTAGATAAAAGAAGAGATCAGATCTCTTACCTTCATACGGATTGAGAACTCCATGATTGATTTTTTTTATTACCTTTGGAGCCGTACATACGTCCGACCTCTACAGGTGATTCATACGAGGCTGCAACAAAATCGGAGGTTCGTCGAACGAAGATCCTCTCGAAGTGCTAGCTTCTTGCAGATCCCTCCGGATGGTTAATCTAAAAAATATTCTTCGGATCTCTTGGACATTCCAAGAGATGAAGAATATGAGAAAGAATAAGAGAGAAGTCAAACCTTTTGACCTCCCTAAAATCAAAATTAATATTTAATAGAAAAGGATCCTAAGAGAAGATAGATCTTCTCCTTCAGTACATTAACAATTGATATCCTGAAAATATCTCTATGCTAGGACTTGAGAAGACCTTCTTCTCTTGATATTTTTTTAGTTTTTAGATCTTATGATATCTGATTTTTCTCATAAAAAAATCTCATGATTTATGGAGAAGAAGGGTTCTAAAAGAAACCTTAAGAAAAGACCTTCTTTTCTTCTTCTTCTTCCATCAGAACATGATCATATCATGTCCAAAATAAGATCACCATGCTCCAACTCTTTGGAGCATGAATTCACCATGCCATCCCTCTTTCTCTTTTAGAATTTTTATCGTATAAAAAAATATAAAATAAAGAGATACTAATATGAAAGAAAAAAATAATAAGAGAAGATAATCTTCTCTCTTACGTTTCTCTTTACAAGACATCAACCTTTGATCTCTTGATTGAAGAATTTTCTCCAAAGATTTTGGCACCTCAAACCATCCATGTAATCCTTCTTTCTCTATCATATTTTTATCATATAAAAATACAAAAACAAAGAGAGAAAAAAAATATGAAAGAAAACCAATAAGAGAAGACAATCTTCTCTCTTACCTTTCTTCTCTACAAGACATCAACTTTTGATCTCTTGTTAGAGGACTCTCCTCCATGGATTTTGGTGCCTAAAACCTCTCAGATCTTCCTCGTTCTCCTCTGGTAATTCTCTCAATTTTCCATGAATTTTTGACTCCTCTGGTATGGCATATGGGGCGGCCTCCTTTTATATGGCAGACTAGGTCATAAGACCTAGTCTAACAAGGAGCCCTTGGGGCGTGGGCTTTAATTTTCTTAGGTGGTGCAAGAGAAGATGGAATCCTAGTCTAACTAGGATTCTTATTTAGATTAGGTCAAATATTTTGAACCCAATTTAAATTAATTATAACCTAATTAATGATGATCCTAGTCCAACTAGGAGTCCAATTAAATCAGATTAAATCATATTTAATTTAAATCCTAACTTAATTAGAAATTAGGTGCATACAAGTCCTAGTCAAACAGAGACTTGTTCTCCCTTGCAACTGACTTATCCAATAAACCAATTAGACTTAATCCAATTAAATTCAAACTAATTCTAATTGAATCATATTCAATTAGACTTGATCTCAGCCTAATTGCTCAATCAGATTGAGCTAATTAGCAATCCAATTACTAATGATCTTCCTGCAACACTTGCATTAGGTCAAACATCAATCACATTGATTGTTTAACCTTAGAATGATTCTCAATCATCAATTAATCATCTAATTAGGTTACAACCTCTTATGTGTGTGACCCTATAGGTTCGAACCTAAGATGGTAGCACAGGAACCAATTTCTGTACCAGTCAAAGTAACCATCAAGCAATGGTTCCCGACGTCCAGATAGGTCAAATGTATGCAAAGCAACATTCTAAGAACCCTGATCCATGGTTACTGTATAATTCATTTTTTTGACCAATAATACTCAAGACAACTTTGAGTATGCTGTCAACACTCATGTAAGTCATCTCTATTGTATCTCAAAATTTTTGCAAATCTCATGACTCCTTACGAGGATTACCCAGGCCTAGGTTTTGGTAAATTGAAACACAATGAGATTTTTTCTTTTTGAAGTTAATCAGGAGTGGTCAATCCCATCTTGACTCACACACCGACTTCACAAGTACTTGATTGTACCCAAAAATCTTTCGAACCTATATTAAAAATACAAGCAGTCCGGCACCAAAGCACAGTGAGTTGCTTGCAAGTCACCGTGGTGATCTCAGGTCGGAGGGACACTTATATCCATTGGTCTTAGTTAACTACTCTTGATAGTAGAGTATTACATTGATCACGTTCAATGCAGATGTACTCCTACATCTCATTTGGATGCCATACCAGTGTCTCCACACCACTTGGTTACGAGGACAACCAATGCATATGGCATACAACAATCTATACTTGATAAGTTATCATCCTTGTTAATAACTTATCATTTGATCGTGAACAATTTAAGAACCATCCGATAAATCCTCCTTTATCGATTGATTGTGGTTCTAAGGACTTCATCATAATTTAGAAGTTCATTTAAGGAAGATAGAACTTTTATGATGAACCTGCCAAATAACTATTATTATTAGATAATTCATATACTAATTTCAATCATCTACCACTTAGATGATAGGCTTTAGGACATATTTTCTAATACTACAGTATAGAGACACTGAGTGATGAGTGCAGATAATTGTTAGAGAACAACTAGTACTGAGCATGACCATACGAGAGATCACTTGGATTTTTATTTGATCGTCAGTGATTGTTTCGATGCTGTAGTTGTGTGAATGATCCTTTGATCTAAGATGATATGACTACTCGTAGTGAGGCTGCTGGAGTTTGACTGGCATATAAACTTGATCTTAATGAGCCCTTATAGTAGATGTTGACGATAGTTGATCTACTATAAGAGTATGATATGCATCAAGATGGGATCTATCGATCTTGATAGAGAGTAGTCCTATGAGATTTGAGAAGCTAAATTCAAGAGTCTGTAGCCATAGCAGTGTGATTGATGAAAAAGAGTTTCTATAAGAATCACAATTAGACTTGAGCTGATTGAATCTATCATATAACTGATGTTGAGGTTTGACGATTTATCCATGACCTGCCATCTAGTCAAAACTCATGATAGAGGGACTGAATCACACATTAACTACATCTTGAGATTTTTTTTGATTCTACTGGATTGTCACTACATACTGCTAAGTGTCACTGATGGATTGTGAGAGCTCACTAGGATTGTTCTCGATCGACAATTCTTGATGAGTTAGAATGAAATTATTCCGACCCATTGAAAAGAGTTTCAATCATACTATGATAGAGATTATTGTATATCTCACTACCAGATAGAATTGAACCTATGGGGTCACACAACAAAGAGATTAGATCTAAAATAAATAATTGAGCCTATGAAGTGTCAATTGAGTTTAGAGAAATCCTATTGGGTTCAAGGTAACCTTGCTAGCATATCGTTGGACCCAATTTTTTTTTATATTTAAATTTTTTATTTAATAAGATTAATTCAAACTAATTTACCTGCTAATAATCTAAATGAATTAGATTCATTAAGCTTCAATTGTTGGGTGCCTAAGATTTTGAATCAAATGAATTAAGGGTGCAAGTCCTTAATTTATTTTCTTGATAGTTTTGATGGGGCACCACTTGATTTGATCAACTTGGGTGTGTCCCACCTTTAGAGGGCTTGTGGATCCTTGATGGGGCATCCCTTGGGTGCAAAAGGATGTGTGATTTTGTGGGTGCAAGGGCTCCAATTGTTGGCGCCTAATAGGTTTTCTAAAGGAAGTTGAATAACTTAAGTTATTAGGAAACCTAATACAGGTAGGACTTATATTAAGTGCTTATTTGGTTTTGAATATGATTCAAACCTTATGCCTATTTAAAGAAACCTTCCCTAAGGTCCCTAAGCACTCAAACTAGCAGCCCCACACTCACCAAGGAGAGCCCCATGCCCTCTCTTTCCCTCTCCCTCTCTTCTCCCTTGGACGTCCAAATGCCCCACCTCTTTGGGCATCCCTTCTTCCTCCACATCCCAAGGCTTTGGGCATCTCCTTGTGTGCTGGTTTCTGGTCTATGATAGCAGCATAATCAAGGAAAGAAAAGCAAAAGAAGAAGAGAAGAAGAAGATCAAGAAAAAGATCAAAGAGTTGATCGCGATCCAGGCTTCGTTCAGATTCGCAGGCTGATTTTTTTTGAAGAAAAAAAATTAATTTTAAGAAGATTATTTCAGGATGATCCTGAGTGGATACCCATAGAGGCTAGATACTTGCACAACTAAGAGAAATCTCTTCTCTTTCAGATCCAGATTTGACGAAAGAAATTACGAAATAGGTATGTGATCATTCATATATTAAATTTCAGCATATGTTCAATTTCAGCATATGAAGTAGATCCTTGTGGTTTATATTTTATGCATGCATGATATAGATTAAAAAAAAAATTAATTTTTTATTTTTTTATGATATTTAAAAAATAAAATTTTTGAAACATACATACAAACTCTGACATAGAAATTTCAACAATGGTATCAGAGCCACGGATTTCATATGTATGAAATTGACATACATATTTTGAAAAGTATTTCAAAATCTGATTTTTTTTTATACATGAGATATATAGATGAATATTTTGAATCTAAAATTTGATTTTAAAATATATGGATGATATATCTAAGCATGCATAGATCTAAATTTTGATCTAGAACAGTTTCTAGTTCATATTTATGTGATATGTAGATGCATGCATAAACTTATAATTTTATATGATCTAATTCATGATTCATGTATGAGATATATGATTGCATCGTTAGGTTACAAAATTATTTTCAATCTGATTCATGATTTATATATGAGATATCTGATATCATGTGTTGATTTAAAATTATTTAGATCTGAATTTTACATATATATATGAGATATATATTTATGTGTTAAATATAAAAATTATTTCATGATTTAAAACTTATCTTTCATACAAAGAATTTAAATATAAAATTTAATTTTAGAGTCTAAAATTTATGTTTGTGCATGAGGATTTTGGTTATAAAAAAAATCAAAAAATTAGGTTGTGTAATTAGATTGCACCTAAGATTTTTTATTTGAACGTTATGGGTCTAATTCGATTAAGTAATTGATCAAATTGAGTCAAATATTGATTAGGATTAGATCAATTAAATTATATGATCAAGCAATTATTGTTGATCGAATCGATTGAATCTCATATGTAGAATTGATTAACCTAAGAACCTAATTTGGCTCGATGGTTTGAGCCTGATTCGCTTGAATTAATCTATTCGGACCAATAGACCTATTAGTGTCTCAGATAAATAATTGAGATGTGGTTAATTAATTAATTTTGTTAGCTGATCTGATCAATTTATTGGTGTTTAAGAAAAGCAATGGGGGGACCCCCACCGATCTCCACTTACCTAGCCAATTTGGAAGATTGAGTCTTCAATTGGGTTGCTTGGTATTTTTGGTTTAGTCCATATCAATTAGATCAGTCATATGATGACTGATTAGATAAAATCTAAATCTAAACCTCTCTATAAATATTAAATCCATAGGTCATCCACCATTATAGATGTCCGAACATGCTACTGGTGTTGATTGTTCTCGACTGGTTATAATGGTTCAGTTTTATCAAGAATATACAACCACTCTATTAGCAAAGAGTTGCTCCAGGGTAAGGATAGGGTTGGACCTGATAACTATTAGGTGAGAGACCCAATGATGGCCTTGCACCTGCTTGTAAACGGTGGGTCAGGCTTAACTAAGGAGTGTGGTCAATAACTGTTAGGTGAGCCCACATGACTTAGAGATCAAGTTACTGCAACATGCTTAGAGAAGAGTCTGGGCAAATAGTTATCTACACATTGGTGTGCATATTACCAATAACTGTTAGGTGAGGTGCATGACTTTGGTGGAACTATAGCACCCACTAGGAATCTTTTTATCACGTTAGAATTTTTATTTTTCACTCGGAGAGTGGAGGGATCTAAAAAATTAATGGAAGTCATTGTTTACATCTTAAAGTCTCTAAAAATAAATATAATATTAAAGTACAAAAGTCTAACTTAAATCTCTACTCTCGTAGTTAAACAATGTCAGCCTCAAACCCTCTAGCTCGCATCCTTGAAACCAATCATTTGATCGAAACAAATTACAAAGATTGGCTCAGAAACCTCAGGATTATCCTAACCTCAAAAAAATTAGGACATGTACTCGATCAAAAATTCATAGTATTATCAAACCATCCTACTACTGAGCAAAGAGTTGCTTTTGAAAAATAGATGGATGAAGACATCAGGTCAAGTGCTATGTACTCACATCTATATCAAACAAGTTGCAAAGCCAGCATGAGCATATGCCCACTATCAGGGCCATGATAACTCACCTGTAAGAATTGTATGGTGAGCAGAGCCATACTGCATGCTTCGAAGTGTCTAAGAGACTCTTCAATTTAAAGATGCAAGAAGGACAGTCAGTTCATGAGCACTGTATGATAGTAATCAAGGATATTGAGGAGCTTGAAAAGCTCGGGCTTGATATGCAAAAGAAATTATAGATCGATTTGATCCTTCAATCCCTTACGAGTTTATATAGTCAATTTATTATAAATTTTTATTTGAACAAACTTGATTGCACTATACCCAAATTGGTCAATATGTTGGTCACTATGGAAGAAACCTTGAAAAGTTTAAGGGGCACTGTTCTTACTGTGGAGCGGACTTCTTCTAAGAGAAAGTCTATTGAGAAGAAAAAGACTAAATCCACTAAGAAGTAGAAGAAAGAGAGTAAATCAAAGAAGGACGTTCCTAAGAAGGCCTAAGCAAAGGAAAAGTATTTCCACTGTGACGCTGAAAGCCATTGGAGGAGGAACTGTCCACTCTACCTGAAGAGCCTAAAGATCAAAAAGAGTAATAAACCTTCGGAAGGTATGCTCATAATTGAATCTAACCTTATGATTTTTTCTACTTCTAGTTGGATATTAGACTCTGATTCGAGTGCTCATATATATACCTCAATCAGGGCGTAATAAAAAGTAAGAGGTTGAGGAAAGATGACATGATCCTTCGAGTAGGTAATGGAGTAAAAATTGCTACAGAAGTTGTTGGCACTTATCCTCTTCGATTACCGTCTGATTTTAGATTAGATTTAAAGGACTGTTATTTTGTTCCTATAGCTAATCAAAATTTAATTTTCATGTTTGTGCTAGCACAGGAATGTTGGGCCTCATGTGGTGCTCCCTAGGCTCAGGGGACTAAGACTAAAACCAAGGTCCAAAGTCTATGAGGTAGTCATGGGGTTTCTAGGGCTAGTTTGGGCCCTAGAATAAATGGCTGTCAGACTTTCGGATCTTGAGGTCCAGAGATTTTGGGTTTTGAGGGGTTAACTTATATTTGGGCTAGGATTGACTCCAATATTATGAGATTGGATCAAGTCATGAGTGTACATAGGCTTAGATGAGTGTAATCTTGTATTGAGTTAGCCAGAGGAGTTTTTGGGTTGAGTCACATTGACAGTATATATAAACATATACTGTATTCTGACTCGATGAATCGAATGAATACAAAATTATTTTTTCTCTAACCTTTCTCTCTTTTCCTTCCTCTCTCTCTGGTCTTCTCCATATCCTAGTAGCAAGAAACCCTAGGGTTTCTTGGTCGCCAATCCAAAAAGGAAAGAAAGGAGGCGCTAGAAACCAGCACCCTCCTTGTGCATGCCCCTGTTTGTGCACCCCCCTCTTGGCCGCCCAAGAGGAGTTGCATACCCCATATTTTTCTTTTTGGAGGCTTCATCAAGAGTACTTTCAGATCCCAAAAGATGGATTTCAGATTTGGTAGAAAAGGGATTCAAATCACAGAGAGCATCCTACCGATAGGATTTACAAGGCTGCTGAAATCCTAAATGCTGTTTTTGTTTTGCTTGGTTGCTGGCCTTCAAGGACCTCCATGATCAGATCCTTGCTATTTTCTGACATCCACAACCCAAGAAAGTTGCTCCAATAATTGATATCAGAGTACGGATTGTGTGGAGAAAGGAGACTCCAGAAGATGAAGATCTTCAAAGGCTGAAATTTCAGCAAGGACCCTGTCAAGGTATTTCTCAAATCTCTTAGAGTTTTGTTGTATTTTTGATTTAGATCCAGTCATGAAAAGCAACATGAAGGTTGATTTTGAGAAGTTTGATGGGAAAGAAAATTTTTCTATGGGAAAAGTTTGGGTAGAAGATCTTTTGGTTCAAGCAAATCTGGATTAGATATTGGAGGAGAAGCCTGAAAAGATGACGGATCGTCAGTGGATGTCCCTGGAGAAGAAGGCTTATTCTATGATTAGAGAATGTTTGGTGGATGCGGCACTCTATTTGGTGTTATAGTAGAGGACTCCAAAAGATTTGTGGTCGAAGTTGCACACCATGTATATGGAGAAAAATATGTGCAACAAGCTGATGTTGAAGAAGAGACTATACAGCCTTCAAATGTAGGAAGGCAAAGATGTCTTAGGTCATATCCAAAAATTCAACCAGATGTGCAATGAGTTGTTGAACATAAGGGTGAAGATGGAGAAGGAAGACAAATCATTGCTACTGCTATGCTCGCTGCCCCCTTCCTATAATCTATTAGTGATGATGCTGCTCTACGACAAGGAGACCTTGGAGTATGAAGATATGGTCTTGGTGCTGCGGTCCAATGAACAGCAAGAGAAGTTGACCAAGGAAGGTGCTCCCTAGGAGGGCTTGGCCATGGAGGAGAGATCAAGAAGAGGAAGGAAAAGAGGCAAGTCAAGAGAATGGTCAAAGTCTCGAAAGAGCAGGAGTAAGAAAGGAAGCCAGGTGCTACAAGTGCAATGAGATCGGGCACTTCAAACAAGATTGCCTGCAGTGGAAGAACAAAAAAGGAGATAAGGGAGGATTTGATGCATTGAGTATGATGGCTGATAGTGAGGTGAAGGATGATCTCTTAGTAGTATTAGATGGTCACAGGCAAAACACAGATGTATGGACACTGGATTCAGCCTGTTCGCATCACTACACCCCAAATCGATCTTGGTTCTCTACATACACCAAGATGGATGAAGGGAGTGTGACACTTGGAGATGATCACCCATGTCGAGTTGCTGATATTGGGAGTGTTCAGGTGAGGATGTTTGATGGGATGGTGTGGACTCTCACCAATGTAAAGCACGTCCCTAATCTGAAGAAGAATCTCGTGTCACTTGATTACCTGGAGTGGGACGGCTATAGCTTCAGCAATCGTGCCAGGAGTGGGGTGTTGAATATCTCAAATGGAGCCATGGTAGTGATGAGAGATAGGAGGATGGAGAACAACCTCTACATGATGGAAGGATCTATGATGACTGGAGAATCTGATGCAGCAGCAGCGCAGGGCCAGCAGGAGGCTCACCGATTTTGGCACTACTGCCTAGGCCACATGGGAGATCATGGGATGAAGGAGCTGAGCAAGCATGGTATGATTCTAGATCTGGAGGAAGGTATCTCGAGGTATGTGAGCCATGCCAGATGAAAAAGCAGAAGAGAGTGAAATTTGCAAGCAGTTCAGCCTGTAGTGCAGCCCCACTGGAACTAGTTCACACTGATGTGTGGGGACCGATCCCGATTTTAGCCAGAAATGGGGTGAGATACTTCTTGATCTTCATAGATGATTTTTTCAGAAAGGTATGGGTCTACTTCATGAAGGAGAAATCAAAAGTCATCACCAAATTCAAGGTATGGAAAGCTGAGGTGGAGAAGGAGACAGGTCAGAGCTTGAAGTGTCTGTGGTCCGATAATGGCAAGGAGTACACCAGCAAGGAGTTTCAAATTTTTTGTAAGTGTAACATCAAAAAGTACTTCTCGATGAGAGAGACTCCTCAGTAAAATGGTGTGGCCGAAAGGATGAACAGAACCCTTATGAAAAAGGCACGGTGTATGAAGCTGCAGGCAAGGCTTTCTAAGGTGTTCTGGGTTGATACAGTGGATGCAGTCTATTATTTGATGAATCGATCACCTCATACTAAGTTAGATGGTGATATTTCAGAGGAAAAATAGTTTGAAAGAAAGATTGGGCTGAACCATCTAAGGGTGTTTGGGTGCACGGCATTTGTGCACATCGGTGCTGGTGAGCGGAGCAAATTGGATGCCAGGTCACAGAAGATGGTGTTCTTGGGATATTCGTGAGGAGTTAAGAGATACTGGCTATGGGATCCCTTGGAGAAAAAGGTTGTCATTAGTAGGGATATCATCTTTGATGAAAATTTAATTCTCCAAAGGTGAGATGGTATGGAGGAGCAGCAGGAGTAGCAGGAGGTCCAGTAGGATAGCACTGGACAACTAACATCCTATTCTGTTTTGCCACTTACAGGTGCATCAGGAGGACTTGGTATTCAGATAGAGCACTCTCCAAAGATATCTCTATAGGTGGAGAGAGCTCGAATGGATGAAAGAAACCAGAAGGTCCAGCAGGAGCAAACTAGACCTAGGATGGATATTGGGGTTGCACTGCACAAGCCCCAAAGAAACGTCAGGCAACTAAAATGATATGGCTTCGAAGAGATGGTATCATATACACTGGTGATAGTGAATGGGGACCCCTACACCTACGAGAAGGCTATGGAGAGCTAGGACAGAGAGAGGTGGGTTCAAAAAATATCCGAAGAGATACAGTCTCTCTACAAGAATGAGACGTGGCGATTGGTACAGTTGCCACAAGGAAAGAAATCCATTGGTTGCAAGTGGGTTTACCAATGCAAGGAGCGGCCTTCAAAGCAGAGAGGTATTAGGTACAAGGTGAGGCTAGTGGTCAAAGAATACTCTCAAAAGGAAGGCATCGACTTCAGTGAGGTTTTCTCTCCCGTCGTCAGGCATACTTCCATCAGGGTGCTGCTGAACATCGTAGCAGCTCAGGACTTGGAGTTGGAGCAGATGGATGTCAAGATGGTGTTCCTCTATGGGCATCTAGAAGAAAGCATCTACATGGAGCAGCCACCTGAGTTTCGAGAGCCAGGAGTAGAAGGGAAGGTTTGTTTATTGCAGAAATTGCTGTACGGGCTAAAGCAGTCATCGAGGCAATGGTACAAGTAGTTTGATTCTTATGTGAGGAGCATCAAGTTTTTCAAGTGCGAGTATGACTCTTGTGTTTATGTTAAATCTTTTGAGGATAGGTCTAGGGTGTTTCTATTCTTGTATGTAGATGACATGCTTATAGCATGCAAGAGTAGGAAAGTTGTGCAGGAACTGAAGGCAGCCTTGTCTCGAGAGTTTGAGATAAAGGATTTGGGGCCTGCGAGAAAGATCTTAAGTATGAAAATTTTTAGAGATTGAGCCAAGAGGGTGCTGCATTTATCTCAGGGAGGTTACATCAAAAAAATTTTAGAGAGGTTCAGGATGAAGGAAGTGAAACCGACGGAGCTGTCACTCATCGTGAACTTTAGACTCTCGAAGATGATGTCGCCACAGACTGAGATGGAGGCTCAAGAGATGGAGAGAGTTTCATATATCTCTGGTGTGAAAAGTCTTATGCACATCATGGTGTGTTGTAGGTCAAATATCACCCATGTAGTGAGCCAGGTTAGCAGGTTCATGCACAGCCTAGTAGGGAGCACTGGCGAGCACTGAAGGGGATCTTCAGGTACTTGGTGGGTACTGTTGGAGTCAGCATCTGCTACAGATAGTGAGGAGGTGCTGAGGGACTCTCCAATGCATCCAAGGAGGCTCGAAGGCAGATAGGAGGGTTCGTGGATGCAGATTTCGGTGGAGATGTGGACATCCGACGGTCGATGATAGATTTTGTATTTAGCCTGTTTGAAGGTCTCATTTCATGGAGATCGTGCTTGTAGCCCATCACAATCTTATCCACAACTGAGGTGGAGTACATTGGTGTTACAGAGGCAATGAAAGAGGCCCTATGGCTGAAGGATTTGGCATTGGAGATTGGCCTCACACAGGAGGCCGTCAGGGTGTATAGTGATAATCAAAGTGCATTATTACTTTCACAGAACTCTGTCTACCATGCGAGGATGAAGTACATCGATATCAAGTATCATCAGATCAGAGAGCTTGTGGAAGAAAGTGAGGTGGAGCTGGTAAAGGTCCATACCAAGGAGAATCCAGTGGATGCATAGCCTCATGTGGTGCTCCCAAAGCTCAGAGGATCAAAGCTAAGGCCAAGATCCAAAGTCCATGAGGTGGTCATGGGGTTTCTAGGGCTAGTTTGGGTCCTAGGACGAAAGGCTGTTAGCCTTTCAGGTCTTGAGGTCCAAAAATTTTGGACCTTAAGGGGCTAACTTATATTTGAGCTAAGATTAAGTTCAAGATTATGATATTAGGTCAAGTCATGGGTGTACATGGGCTTGGATGAGTGCAATCTTGTATTGAGTTAGTCAGAGGAGTTTTTGGATTGAGTCACATTGATCATGTATATAAACATACACTATATTCTGTAAATCGAACAAATACAAAATCATTTTTTCTCTAATCTTTCTCTCTCTTTCTTTCTCTCTCTTTGGTCTTCTCCACATTCTATCAGCAAGAAACCTTAGGGTTTCTTGGGTGCCAATCCAAAAAGGAAAGAAAGGAGGCGCTAGAACCAGCACCCTCCTTATGCATGCCCCTATTTGTGCACCCCCCCTCTTGGCCGCCCAAGAGGAGTTCCACACCCTATCTTTTGCTTTTTAGAGGCTTCATCAAGAGTAGTTCCAGATCTCAAAAGGTGAGTTCCAGATCCGGTGGAGAAGGGGTTCAAATCGCAAAGAGAAATCCTGCCGACGAGATTTACAAGGCTGCTAAAATTCTGAAGACTGTTTTTATTTTGCTTGGTTGCTGGCCTTCAGGGACCTCCATGACTAGATCCTTGCTGTTTTCTGACATCCACAACCTGGAAAAGTTGCTCCAACAAGGAAGGTTTTAAAATTAATTTCAATAAAGACTTTTGTTCTATTTATTTACAAAATAAATTGATTGCATGAGGTCTTTTAATTGACAGTCTATATCACTTGCATGTTGATGTGAATGTGAATTTAAATGAGCAAATAGTGAGTGCCATAGGTCAAAAGAGATCTAGAGATGAAATTAACCAGAAGTACTTGTGGCATCATAGACTAGACCATATTGGAGAGGATAGGATAAACAAACTAAAAAAGGATGAGATCATTGGCTCTCTTAACCCAGAGTTATATCCAACTTGTGAATCTTGCCTTCGAGAAAAGATAGTCAAGTAATCCTTGGTGGAATATGGGAAAAGGGCCACTAAGTTACTTATCTTGGTACACGTATAGGCCATTTGATGTGCAAGTCAGAGGTGGTTACAGCTACTTCATTACCTTTACCGATGATCTGTCTAGGTATGGATATATGTATCTGATGAAACATAAGTTTGAAGCCTTTGAAAGGTTCAAGAAACTCATAACTGAAGTAAAAAAATAAACAGGCAAGCCCATTAAGATTCTTCGATCTGATCGAGGAAGTGAATATCTTAGTCAAAAATTTTTGAGATATCTTAAGGACAACGACATAGTCTCTCAATAGACTCCTCCCAAAACACCTCAGCTCAATGAAATATTCGAAAGGAGAAATAAGACCCTATTAGATATGGTCAGGTCCATGATGAGCTTCACTGATCTATCCTTATATTTTTTGGGACATGCCTTATTAGCCGCCATTCACCTGTTGAATAGGGTTCCATCAAAGTCTGTTCTTACCACACCATATGAGATATGGTACGGTAAGAAGTCGAGTCTAGATTATCTTAAGACTTGGGGATGTCCGGCCTATGTCAAGAGACAGATGGCTGATAAACTAGAGGATAGATTTGTAATAGCTCATTTTATAGGGTATCCAAAAAATCCATGGGATACTACTTCTACTTTTCACAAGATCATAATGTGATTATGAGTCAGAATGTCATATTTTTAAAAAAATAATTTATCCAAGATGGTAGCAGTGGGAGGTTAATTGAGCTCGAAGAAAAGATCTCTGAAGAGAAAAGAGCTATAGATCCTCAGGTACCTATTATTAATGAGCCAGTAGTCGACGTTTCTCTACCATCTCGTAGATCTAGCAGGATCTTTCAACCTCCTGAAAGATACATGGGTATGCTTACAGAGAAAGTAAAGAAAATATTTCTTATGGGAGATAGGGATCATGGTGATAATCCTAATACTTTTGATGAGGCGATGCCTGACATCGATTCTGAAAAATGATTAGATGCAATGAAGTCAGAAATTGACTCGATGTACTTGAACCAAGTATGAACCTTAGTAGATCCACCTGAGGGTATTGTATGTTGGATTCCGACCATGCAGTAAAAAATAATTTTTAAAATTTTAAAATCATACAAATCAATAGCTTTATCAAATAAAACTATCGAGCCGAAATCCAAATCCAAGAATCACCTTGTCGATATCGATAAAATAAAAAACAAGCATGCAAAAGAGAGAGAATTTTATACTTTCACCAAAATAAAAAAGTGGCATGTTAGTGTTCTCCAAAAGACTCTAAGGTAGAAGTCCTCCAATGGTGATCCACACGAAAATTGGCCAAGGTTCTTCCCAACCGGTGCGCAGCCGCAGCCTTATCTTCTTAAAAATACTATCGGCTTCAAACTTACGGTACTATCACACGAAAGCTCAGTTGCTTTCAATCTTACCACCAGAATGACACCAAGAAGATACTCTTCAGATATCTCACAACTTAGAATTTGATTTTTGGCTCCAACATATGAAAAAAATCAAAACTTAAGGCACACTAGCAACCCTTGCCAAAAATCTCACCACCCTTCTTGCAAATTTTGCCACTCAATTTTCCCTTGTCTTTTTCTTAATTTTTTTTTAATTTTTTTTTATGATTTCTACATCCCTCCTCTTTAGTTTCAGTCCAAAATCATAGTGCCCAGCAATCTAAGATGTCCCATATAAATAAGGGACCAAAGGATGTCACATGAGATGAAGGGGCGCCAACCTTTGGTGCTCCAACTTCTCATGCAATGAATTAATTTACCGTGTGAAATTTTTGGTACATTAGATACTTAAAAGGACTCCTCTTCTACATGCCATAAAAATTTAACTTAATTTTAATATTAAATCATAAGAGTTCTGATTTATCTTTTAAGGCAACACGTTTAATTAAGAGCCTTCATGAAGAAGGGCTCTTCAACTTCACATGCTGAAAAGAGGTGGAAGGCATTTATTTTTTGGTGTGGCTTCTGGTGGGTGCAGAGGAGTCCTTCTGCACTTGAAACTTTCAAGTTGGATAAGGATCCATTCTAAATTGACCCAATCCTATTAGGTCAAAGGCAATTGGTCTATGTTAGCTCAAACACTTTGATCTAAACCAATTTAGAAACTTGGGTTAATACAATATGCTAGTGTATCTAATTAACCCATAGAATTTATATTAAACTCTAATTAGATTAGATCAAGGTCAAATCTTAAAGTGTGTGACCTATTAGATTCTAAATCTAGTCAGTAGTGGATCAAGACTTTTGATGTAACCTTAATCCGATGACATTAGGTCATCCGAAGAGTCCTAATCAACTTGGACTCTTCCAAATTGATTCCAGAATTAAACTTTTTTAATTCTAACGAATTCATAAATTAAGATTGATATCTAATAATGTGTCATGACTATCTAAAAGATTTGAAATTTTGATAAAAAATTATCAAAATATCTTTCAGTGGCAAGTTCTGTGTAATTCAATCCTTCAGTCAAACAACATCCCAGATGAGCTGTAGATATGAAAATATTTCAAACTCAATCACTTATCATTATGTATCTCGATCTGAAGGTGATGATTCAATGGATGATACATTAGAAATTCTTTTCGAATTATCATCCTGCTTTGGTCAAAGACTTCCGAATCAACGACCTATGAGATCACATGGGATGTTCGCTCCCCTTATTAGGAGTGATTGATTTTTTATTGATCACTCACAATCTTCATACACTCTTCACCATATCCAGAACACCCCATACAAGGATCAAAGAATCAAGTTAGAAAGTAGACCAAAATATGGATCCAAGTACATAAGATACCATGGTAATCTCAGGTCTAAGGATTACTTACACAACTCTCACTAGAGAATCATCAGTTGACATATAAATAAGACTCCATCTGATATTCTCTCGTAGGTCTATTCAGTGAACTTATTCTCTAATGAGCACCTATATCCTTGTATTAGTATCACCACATAAGCGGTTGTGAGATAAACCATCCTCATTTCTGAGCATACATAGGACATACTAGTCTTACCGATATCATTGATCTCCGACTCAATGTACCAATGACTAAGAATATTTTAGATTAGGGCTATCAAAGATTTAGATCTCATTGACATGATCTCATCATGGCCCTAAAACTATTGTTTGGACCTATGGAGTTCATTATAATCTTAAAATTAATAAGATGCAGCATATAATAAATCAAAAATATCTATTTTATTAATAATATTGTTGGGTATAAAATACCCCCAGCCGAAGTTTGCAAAAGACTGATCCTTCCAAGACTTTTCCAGCTTTCGACCTTGTGTGGCGTCTTTCTGAACCCCCTCGACCGTCCGAGCTTCCATAATACCATCTGAACTTCTTCCGGACTACGTCAATATCCGAGCCTCTCCGATAATGAGATTTCTATAGTAGCCAGACTTCATCCAAATTTCTACGACGGTCGATCACCTTTCGGATTCCACCCGAGCTCCTGTGAGAGCTGAACTTCTACAGCAAGCAGTCTACTCTAAACTTCTACAGCAAGCAGTCTACTCCGAACTCCTACTGCAGGCGGTCTACTTCGGATATCTGCTCCGGATCCCAGATGATCTTCTACAACAGGACAGGCTCCATCGGTCAGGTCACTGCTCCGAGCTTCCATGACAATCGATCTTCGACCAAGCTTCTACAATAAGCGGCCTCCTTTCAGCCTTCTGCAAGAATCGGGCTTCGTCCGAACTTTCATAGCGGATGGATTCCGGACGAGCCTCTACAACAGACAGACTCTAGCAGCTGGATTTCTACAACAGTCGATCGCCTCCGATGTCTGTCGAACCTCCCCAACCATCAACCTTCAATAGCGTCAGTCGGACTTCAACAACACCATCTAGACTTCCACAGGATCCTCAGACTCCTCCAGCAGACGAACCTCCTCAACGCCATCCGAAGTCCACCGTCAGTCGACCCTCCACCAGATTCTTTATGACATCAGACTTCTCCGATGGATAATCTTCAGACAAGCTTCCACATCAGGCAAATCCCAGACGGACTTCTCTAGCAATCGGACTCCTATCGGACTTCACCAACAGAAAGTCTCCATCCGAGCTTCTACAGCAGATGATTCCCATCTGTAGCATCAGCGCCCGAGGCATCCGACAACAGTAGCTCGTCAGCAACCTCAAAAATATTCGAGCTTCTCCTAGATCGATGAGATAGAGAGCCATTTCGCTCCATCAGTCATCCCAGTCGAGCTTCAGCCGATAGATCCAAACTCTCTGGCAAGTCGCGATAATGACTGCTACCTTACCCCACACTCTGCAATGGATTCTATGTGGCTCCTCCACTCTCTGGCAAGTCACGACAACGGACACCACTCCACTCTTCGTAACAAACTCCACGTGGCCCTGAACGACCCCTGATGCCACTACTCTCTGTAACAAACTCTGCGTGGCTTTGAACGGCCCACTACCAAGCGGTTACAGATATCGCTGTCAATCAGTTACGCTCTCCATCTATAAAAAGGGATCCTCAGATACGTTCTTCTCTAAGTTCTAAACTCTATCTCGAAACTCTGCTAAAATTTTCGCTCGAGCACTCCATTTCTGTTGAAGCAGAGTACTGACTTGAGCGTCGAAGGGTCTTGCCGGAGCACCCCCAACTCCGATTTAGACTTTCCTTGCAGGTCCCGACGGCGGTCGCGGTCATCTCAGCTCCAGCTTCTCCGGCTTCGATAAAATTCTGCACCAACAAAATTGGCGCTAAAGGAAGGGCGACTGTATCTTCGTAGTACCCTTGTTCTTAAAGGAGTGCTCAACGGAACTGTCTTCGATCATCTTCTCCGACATCTTCTTCTCTTTCTCCAACTAGATCTCCACCTGATGCCTCCTTGAAAGGCATCCACCAGGTGATCCACAGCCTCCGCGGTCAGATCTCAGTAAGCTCCACAAGATCCGACCTTGTCTCCATTTTTCCAGGCTCCTCCTCCTTCTCTGACAACGGCAGTCGGCATAGAGCAGTTCGACCTGCTGGTTCAGTAGGTCAGAGGCCTCACCGAAGCAGTGCAGGCCATGCAGCAGCAGTAGCAACAGCCGCAGACGTCAGTGCAGTTGGAAAGAGCATCACCAGAGTTCTAAAATCTGGCGGTCAGGCGGGCCACTTGGGCCAGTCATCCTGTCTTCCCCGAAAAGGAGAATCCGAGGGTGGAGAGCCCTCAGTCTGATCACGATTCCACCCCTAGAGGATCTCTACCTCCATTCTGTCAGAAGATCCTCGAGACTCGCAGTCGAGAGGACCTCCTGGATCAAAGGCTCCAGGAGATGAACTGACGGATCGAAGAGCTCCACCGCATTTCCCCTGCTTATGGTGAGGACATCTGTACTGATCCTCCTTTCTCTCAAATGATCATGCAGGAACTGATCCCGCCAAACTTCAAGCTCCCCCAATTTGAAAGCTACGACGGGACCTCAGATCCGGTTGACCACCTGGAGGTCTTCCAGATAATGATGCTGCTTCATGGCGTGCCAGATGCCATCCTGTGCTGAGCTTTCCCATCCACTCTGAAGGGAGCAGCAAGAAACTGGTACTCGACACTGAAGCTGGGTACTATCTTTTTCTTTGGCCAGATGAGCCACCAGTTTGTGGCTCATTTTGTTAGCAGTCGGCATCCCCGGAGAGGTTCGGAGTCCCTTACCAACATCAAGCAGAAGGAGGGAGAATTCATCCGAACCTATGTCAACCGATTTAACGTCGCCGCATTGGAGGTCCGAAACTTGGACCAATCAGTTGCAATGGCCGCCCTAAAGAGCGGTCTTCAAAAGAATGATCTTCTATTCTCCCTGGAGAAAAAGTATCCCAGGGACTTCGCTGATTTGCTGGCTCAGGCTGAAGGATATGCCCAAGCAGAGAAAGCCTTCAAGTTGAAGGATGAGGAGGCTACGAAGGAGCGATAGGAGGGTGGCTCCAGCAAGCCCGCAGCTGAAAAAGGGCCAAGTGAAGTTCGGCCACGTTCTCGAACTCCTCCCAGACATAGGCATGTCCGGACTCCTCCTCGAGCTCGTAAGCAGAGGAGTCCGAACCACAGAGTTTGTTGGAGCATGATTCTGGCTCCTCCCACGGATCTTGGGTGCAGCGGAACCAGCAACGAATAGATCTGGAGACTTCTGGACTCGATCTAAGGCCCTTGACGAAATCAGCCTGGTTGCTGTCTTCTTCGTCAGCCTTTCGTTCCAGATGAAGAACGCCTCTGAAATCACCTCTGAAAAATTCAAGATCTGGTACCCAACCAGATCAGGCCTGGACCGAGATTTTTCAATTTGTAGATCTCGAATCGAGGCATTCTAGATGGGGAAGAAGGTAGATGGAGACAGACCTTGCAGATCTGTCCTGCTGCAGCCTTTCCTATAGATCTGTTGATGGAGATCTCACACGCACCTCAAACGACCTCAGATCAACTCCAGATCTGAGAGGGACTTGTATCAACCTCTTCTCAAGAGATTTCAGGTCCTGGACCTAATGCTTGGGTGGCCGCAAGAGAGGGAGAGAAGAAAATGGCTGGCGGCTGCAAGGGTGAAGGGGCTAGCGCCTCCCCTTTTTTCTTTCCTTTTATGGACTGGCGGCAAGAAACCCTAGGGTTTCTTGCTCCTGAGGCATGGAGAATTGCTGAAGAGAGAGGGAGAAGAGAGAGAGAGAGACTTTGGGAGAAAGAGTCTTGTATTCCTTGGCTTTTTTTAATCAAACCTATACACAATACATGTATATATAAACACAGGGTCAAGTGACCCAAACCCAAAACTCCCTTGACCAACTCTATGGGAGATTAGGTTAACCCAAGCCCATGTACACCCATGACTCGACCTAATCTCACCTATCCTGGGCCCAGACCTGGCCCATAAAGAGTTGGTCCCTTGAGGTCCACATAACCTAGACCTCAAGAACCCGAAAGGCCCACAACCTTTCAACCTAGGGCCCAACTAGCCCTAGAGCCTCCATGAAGCCCTCATGAATGATGGACCTTGGCCTTAGCCTTAGTCCCCTGGGCCTTGGGCACACCACCTGGATCACAACAATCTCTACCTTGGTGTCCCAAGGCCTCAACCAGCTCCACTCTGTCCATCAGCCGCATCAGCTCAACACATCTCTGAAAGCTATCCCGTGGAAGTACCTTCGTAAGTGCATCAGTTGGGTTCTCCTTAGTGTGTACCTTTACCAGCTCCACCTCGCCATCCTCCACAAGCTCCCTGATCTGATGATATCGAATGTCGATGTGCTTTATCCTTACATGATAGACTGAGTTCTGTGCTAATAGAAGTGCACTCTGGCTGTCACAGTGCACTCTAATGGCCTCCTGAGTAAGGTCCATCTCCGTCAACAAATCTTTCAGCCAAATTGCCTCCTTAGCTGCTTCTGTCAGCTCGATGTACTCCACCTCTGTAGTGGATAGGACTGTGATAGGCTGCAGACTCGATCTCCAAGAAATAGGACCTCCATACAGGTTAAAGATGAAGCCTGTCGTAGATCTCCGAGTATCCACATCTCCATCGAAGTCTGCATCTACATAACCGCCAATCAGCCCCTGAGCCTCTCCGAACATGTCAGAGTGTTCCACTGCACCTCCTCACTGTCCGTAGCAGATGCCAACTCCAACTGAATCCGTCAGGTATCTGAATATCCACTTCAGAGCTCTCTAGTGCTCCCTGCCAGGCTGTGCCATGAACCTGCTAACCTGACTCACTGCATGAGCGATGTCTGGCCTACAATAGACCATCGCATACATCAAGCTCCCAACTCCTGAAGCATAAGGAACCTTCTCCATTTCCTGAGCCTCCACCTCAGTCTGTGGTGCCATGGTCTTCGAGAGTCTGAAGTGACCGGCAAGTGGCAGCTCCGTCGGCTTTGCTCCCTTCATCCCGAACCTCTCTAAGATCTTCTGTATGTAGCCCCCCTGAGATAGATGCAGCACCCTCCGGGCTCGGTCTCTGAAAATCTCCATGCCTAGGATCTTCCTTGCAGGGCCCAAATCCTTCATCTCAAACTCCTGAGATAAGGATGCCTTCAGATCCTACACAACCTTCCTACTCTTGCATGCTATAAGCATGTCATCCACATACAAGAGTAGGAACAACCTAGAACCATCCTCAAGAGACTGAACATAAACACAGGGATCATACTCGCACCTGGAAAGTCCAATGCTGTGCACATAGGAGTCAAACCGCTTGTACCATTGCCTCGGCGACTGCTTCAGCCCGTACAGCGACTTCTGCAACAAACAAACCTTTTCCTCTGATCCTGGATCCCTGAAATCGGGTGGCTGCTCCATGTAAATCCTCTCCTCCAAATGCCCATGGAGGAACACTGTCTTGACATCCATCTGCTCCAGCTCTAAATCCTGAGCTGCTACAATGCTCAGCAACACTCTGATGGAAGTATGTCTGACGATGGGAGAGAAGACCTCGCTGAAGTCGATGCCTTCCTTCTAGGAGTATCCCTTGGCCACTAATCTCGCCTTGAATCTGATACCTCCCTGCTCTGAAGGCCCTTCCTTGTGACTGTAGACTCATTTGCAGCCAATGGGCCTCTTCCTCTGTGGCAACTGCACCAATCGCCACGTCTGATTCTTGTGGAGAGACTGCATCTCCTCGGACATCGCCTGGACCCACCGCTCTTTGTTCTGGCTCTCAATAGCCTCCTGATATGTATATGGGTCTCCATTCACTGTCACCAGGGTATATGACAGCATCTCCTCGAAGTCATATCGGTCCGGTTGCCTGATGGTCCTCTTGGGCTTGTGTAGGGCAACACCGATATCAGTCCTCGATCCAGCTCGCTCCTGCTGGACCTCTCCACCTCGATCATCCATCCGAGTCCTCTCCACCTATGGATACACCTTAGGTAGGTTCTCCACCTGAATGTCATGTCCTCTCGTAGTACCTGTAAGAGGCAAAATCAGAGGTTAGCTGTCCAGCAGCGCCCTGCTGGACCTCCTCCTGCTCCTGCTGCTCCTCCATGCCTGCTCGCCTCTGTAGGACTGACTCCTCATCAAAAGTCACATTTCGACTAATGATAACCTTCTTTTCCAAGGGATCCCATAGCCTGTATCCCTTAACACCTCGCGGATAGCCTAAAAACACCATCTTGCGTGATTTGGCATCTAGCTTGCTCCGCTCACCAGCTCCAATGTGCACATAGGCCGTGCACCTAAATACCCGTAGATGGCCCACCCCAACTGTCCTCCCAGACCACACCTCCTCTGGAAGCCTGCCATCCAACCTGGTGTGAGGTGACCGATTGACCAAGTAACCCGCTACGTCAACTGTGTCAACCCAGAATGCCTTTGGAAGCCCTACCTGCAGCCTCATGCATCGTGCCTTTTCCAGAAGTATTCTGTTCATCCTCTCGGCCACCCCATTCTGCTGTGGAGTCCCCTTAACTGAGAAGTGTCTCCTGATCCCACACTCCTCATAGTAGTCCTGAACTCTCTGCTGGTGTACTCCCTGCCATTGTCTGACCTCAGACACTTCACGCTCCTCCCCTGCTCCTTCTCCACCTCAGCTCTCCAGATCTTGAACTTGGTGAAGACCTCTGACTTCTCTCTCATGAAGTAAATCCAGAGTTTCCTTGAGAAATCATCAATCAGGGTCATGAAGTATCTGGCCCCATTTCTAGCTGAAACTGGGGCTGGTCCCCACACATCCGTGTGTACTAACTCCAGAGGGGCTGCACTGCGGGCTGTACTGATGTTGAACTGAACTCTCCTCTGCTTTTTCATCTGGCAAGGCTCATAGATCTCTCCTGTAGCACCATCATCCAGATCAGAGATGAGTCCTCTCCTGCTCAACTCCCTCTGCCCCCTATCACCCATGTGGCCTAGGCGGTAGTGCCACATCCTGTAAGCCCCTGCTGGTCCTGTACTGCAGCTGTTGCATCAGACTCTCCGGTCACCACAGATCCCTCCATGCGATAGAGGTTATTGTCCAACCTCCTGCCTCTCATCACTACCATAGCTCCATTGGAGATGTTCAGTACTCCGCTTCTAGTCCTACTGCGAAGCTGTATCCACTGCGCTCCAAGTAGCCTAGTGACACCAGATTCTTTTCCAGCTCCGGGACGTGCTTTACATTTGTCAATGTCCTCACAATCCCATCAAATATCCTCACCCTGACTGTTCCTATCCCAGCCACCATGCAAGGATGATTGTCGTCTAGAGTCACTGATCCCTCATCTGTCTTGGTGTATGTCGCAAACCAAGACCTGTGTGGTGTGTAGTGATGTGAGCATGCAGAGTCTAGTGTCCACTCCTCTGTGTAATGCCTGTGACCATCTGATACCACAAGTAGATCATCCTCCACCTGCTGCCCAGCAACTGCACTCACTGATTCTGAGCCACTTCTTTCTTCCTTCTTGCTCTTCCATAGTGGACATTCTCACTTGAAGTGCCCGAACTCGTTACATTTGAAGCATTTCATCTCTTTCTTTCCCTTCCTGGACTTGGACCTCCCCCTGGACTTGCTTCTGCCTTTGCCTCTACCTGTCCTCTCCCCTACTGCCAAACCCTCCTAGGGAGCCCGATCTCTGGTCAACTTTTTCCTTTGCTCATTAAACCTCAGTACCGAGACCATGTCCTCATATTCCAGAGTCTCCTTGCCGTAGAGCAGTGTAGTCACCAAAGAGTCATATGATCCTGGTAGTGAACACAAAAGCAACAGGGACTTGTCCTCCTCATCTAGCTTCACCCCGATATTCATCAACTCCGTGCACAACTGGTCGAACCTCTGAATGTGGCCAATCACATCAGATCCCTCCTGCATTCGAAGACTGTACAATCTCTTCTTCTGCATTAGCTTATTGCACATATTCTTCCCCATATACATGGTGTGCAACTTCGACCAAAGGCCCTTCGGGGTCTTTTCTTCCAGCACTGAATACAACGCCGTATCCGTCAAACATCCTCTGATCACCGAGCATGCTTTCTTCTCCAATGATGCCCACTGTCTATCTGTCATTCCCTCAGGCTTCTCATCCAAAGCCTGATCCAGATCTGCTTGCACCAGAAGATCCTCCACCCAAATTTTCCATATGAAAAAATTTTTCTTGCTATCAAACTTCTCGACATCAACCTTCATATTGCTGTCCATGACTGGATCCAAGCCAAAGAAGCAATATAAAATCAAGAAGTGTAGAATATACCTTGATGGTACCTTGCTGAAAAATTTCAGCACTTGGGATCTTTAACTTCTCATGCTTGGAACCGCTTCATCACCATCGTGGCTCTGATACCAACTATTAAAGCATGATCCTGGCTCCTCCCACAGACCTTGGGTGCAGTAGAACCAGCAACAAACAGATCTGGAGACTTCTGGACTCGATCTAAGGCCCTTGACGAAATCAGCCTGTTTGTTGTCTTCTTCGTCAGCCTTTCGTTTCAGATGAAGAATGCCTCTGAAATTATCTCTAAAAAATTCAAGATCTGGTACCTAACCAGATCAGGCCCGGACTGAGGTCTTTCAATTCATAGATCTAAATTGGAGCATTCTAGATAGGGAAGAAGGTAGATGGAGACAGACCTTGTAGATCTATCCTGCTGCAGCCTTTCCTATAGATCTGTTGATGGAGATCTCACCCGCACCTCAAACGACCTCAGATCAACTCCAGATCTGAGAGGGACTTGTATCAATCTCTTCACAAGAGATTCTAGATCCTGGACCTGATGCTTGGGTGGCTGCAAGAGAGGGAGAGAAAAAATGGCTGGCAGCTGCAAGGGGGAAGGGGCTAGCGCCTCCCCTTCTTTTCTTTCCTTTTATAGACTGGCGGCAAGAAACCCTAGGGTTTCTTGCTCCTGAGGCATGGAGAATTGCTGGAGAGAGAGGGAGAAGAGAGAGAGACTTTGGGAGAAAGAGTCTTGTATTCCTTGGCTTTTTTTAATCAAACCTATACACAGTACATGTATATATAAACACAGGGTCAAGTGACCCAAACCCAAAACTCCCTTGACCAACTCTATGGGAGATTAGGTTAATCCAAGCACATGTACACCCATGACTCGACCTAATCTCACCTATCCTGGGCCCAGACCTGGCCCATAAAGAGTTGGTCCCTTGAGGCCCACATAACCTAGACCTCAAGAATCTGAAAGGCCCACAACCTTTCAACCTAGGGCCCAACTAGCCCTAGAGCCTCCATGAAGCCCTCATGAATGATGGACCTTGGCCTTAGCCTTGGTCCCCTGGGCCTTGGGCACACCACCTGGATCACAACAGAGTTCGACGGGGCTCTCCCCCAGAAAGATTCCACAGCTACGCCCCTCTCAATGCTCCAAAAGCCCAGGTGCTGATGGAGGTCGGGGAGCAGCTGCCGAGGTCGGAAAGGATGCGCTCGCACCCCAGAAAGTGCAACCCAAATAAATTTTGCCTCCATCATCGTGACCACAGCCACGACATGAAGGAATGCATTCAGCTCTGAGATGAAATCGAGGAGCTCATCAGGTGGGGTCGGCTCGACAAATTCATCCGATACCGGTCTGAAGGTAGGGAGGATCGGTCGAGGGCCCTGCCACAATCGGAGCCACCAAGGAGGGAAGAATATCCTAGAGATCGACCTCCAATCGGGATCATCAACACCATCTCTGGAGGGCCCCGGAGGGGAGCGGCCAGTGGATCGGTCGGACCGCTCAAGCAGCAAAGAACTGAAGGATTTATAACCTTTACTGAAGAAGATGCTCGAGAGATTCAATTCTCCCATAACGATGCGGTTGTAGTTTCTTTAAATATTGCTGATTATAATGTATGCCGTATTCTTGTTGATAGTGGAAGCTTGGCCGATATTTTATTTTACGATGTATTCTCAAAAATATCCATCCCTGATGGTCGGCTAGGGCTGATTAGCTCCCCGTTGGTAGAGTTTACTGGCGATGCTGTGCCAGTGGAGGGAGTAATAACTTTGACTATAGTTGCGGGTTGGTATCCGAAACAATCTAGAGTGCTAGTGGATTTTCTGGTAGTGAGGGCATCGTCTGCCTACAACGCAATACTCGACTGACCTGGCCTCAATGTCCTCCGAGCTGTAGTATCGACCTACCATTTGAAATTAAAATTTTTTACTAGCCAGGGGGTCAGAGAAGTCAGAGGAGATCAAGCCTTGGCAAGACATTGCTATAATATAGCCCTACAAAGAAGTGGTCAGCCTAACCCCTGTCCGGCTGATGGATTGGACACCCGCGATGACCTGACTGAAGAATGGGGTGAGCCAATAGAAGATCTTATCTTAATTCCTTTGAATGATGGGAATGAAGAGCTCGTGGTGAAGATCGACTCCAACTTGGGGAAAGAGGTGCGAACACAGCTTATCAATTTTCTGCAAAAGAATGCAGATGTTTTCGCTTGGGCTCCGACAGACATACCAGGGATTGATGCTGAAGTTATGGAACACCATCTGGCTGTTGATCCCAAACATCAGCCGATGAAGGAGAAAGTTCAAAGTCATGCACCGAAAAGACAAATGGCAATAGCTGAGGAAGTTGATAAACTTTGAAAAGCCGGGTTCATCAGAGAGGTCAACTATCCGAGCTGGGTTTTCAATGTGGTCTTGGTTAAGAAGGCGAATGGTAAATGGAAGATGTGTATAGACTTCAAAAAGCTGAATAAAGCCTGCCCGAAGGATAGTTACCCTATGTCCAGAATCGATCAATTAGTCGATGCAACCTCAGGCCACGAGCTTCTCTCTTTCATGGATGCGTTCTCCGGCTACAATCAAATCAGGATGGCACCAGAGGATGAAGAAAAAATTACTTTTATTACTAATCGTGGCCTTTATTGTTACAGGGTCATGCCTTTTGGCCTCAAAAATACATGGGCGACCTATCAACGACTGGTAAACAAGATCTTCAAAGAGCAGATCGGCCGCAACATGGAGGTCTACGTGGACGATATGCTCGTAAAAAGTAAATCCTCGATGAACCACGTCACCGACCTTGAGGAGACCTTCAGCGCCCTCCAAAAATACAAGATGAAGCTGAACCCAGCCAAGTGCGCTTTTGGAGTAGCCTCAGAAAAATTCTTGGGCTTTATGGTATCGGGGCACAGGATCGAAGCAAATTCGGAAAAGATTCATGCCATCCAGGAAACGATCGCCCCAAAGTCAATAAAGGAAGTTCAGCGCCTTACTGGGAGAGTAGCGGCTCTAAATCACTTCGTCTCAAGATCCGCCGAGTGGTGCCTATCTTTCTTTCAGACCCTCAAGCAGTCGAAGAACTTCTGTTGGACCACTGGATGTCAGCAAGCATTCAAAGAACTGAAGAACTACCTCAGCTCATCTCCACTATTGGCAAAGCCCGAGCCTGGAGAGGAGTTGTTCCTGTACCTGATAGTCTCCCCTGTGGCTCTCGCAGCAGTTCTGATTAAGGAAGAAGCAAAAATTCAACGGTCGATCTACTACATAAGCTGAGTATTGAGAGACGCCGAAACCAGGTATACTAAGTTAGAGAAACTAACTTATGCCTTGTTGATTGCAGCTCGAAGGCTCCGACCTTACTTTCAAGGACACACCATAACACTGCTCACCGATCAGCCGATCAAGGTGGTTCTGCATCGAGCGGATGCCTCTAGGAGGATAGCGAAATGGACAGTCAAGCTCACGGAGTTCGATATCGACTATCGACCTCGACCGACGATAAAAGCTCAGATATTAGCAGACTTCGTGGTGGAATGTACTATCCTAGAAGAAGCCAAACTTGGATGAGATGAAGCCGACAACCCAAGGCTCCAGCCGAACTCCCCTGAAGAAAGAGCAGATCTCCCTGATGGTTTTTGGGCCCTCTACGTGGACAGTTCCTCCAACATGTCAGGCGCAGGTGCGGGCCTGATCTTGGTCAATCCAGATGGAATTATTGTAGAGTATGCACTGCGCTTCGAGTTTCCTGCGATAAATAACGGAGTAGAATATGAAGCTCTGATTGCAGGACTAAGGATCACCAAAGAGTTAGAAATAGATCGGCTTCAAGCCTATAATGACTCTCAATTAGTGGTGGGACAGGTCAACAGAAATTATGAAGCTCGAGAGGACAGTATGGCCAAGTATCTAGAAAAGGTAAAGGAGATCATCCCTACCTTCGGCAGCTTTGACATCAGGCAGATCCCGAGAGCAGAAAATACCAGGGCCGACCTTTTCTCTAAGTTGGCTACACTGGCTCTGGCTGAACTGCCTAAGAAAGTCTTCTTCGAAGTTCTGAAGCACCCAAGTACGGAAGAATCACAGCTGGTGATGGAGATCAGCCATGAACCCAGCTGGATCGACCCACTGGTTGCATACCTCAAGGACGGGGTTCTTCCTCCTGATGCAAAAGAAGCTCAGAAGCTTAGGAACCAGACCTCCCGATATATCCTTTATGAAGGCAAGCTGTATAAGAGGTCGTACTCTTTGCCCCTCCTAAAATATCTCCGGCCTTTTGAAGCTGACTTCACCTTGAGGGAGGTACATGAGGGAGTCTGTGGAAGTCACCTGGGGGCCAGATCTTTATCCCACAAGCTGCTCCGACAATGCTATTACTGGCCTACCATGTACCACGACTCCGTCAAATATGTCAGAAGATGTGATCAGTGTCAGAGATATGCAAATATACAAAGGCAACATGCCTTCGAACTTACACCATTGAGTGCCCCATGGTCGTTTGCACAATGGAGGATGGATATCCTCGAATCTTTTTCCATGGCATTCGGGCAGCAGAAGTTCCTCCTGGTGGCAATAGACTATTTCATCAAGTGGGTCGAAGCTGAACCTTTGGCAAAAAGCACAGAAGCTAAAGTGTAGGACTTCGTCTGGAAGTCAATTGTTTGTAGGTTCGGCTTATCCAGAACCCTCATTATTGATAATGGACGATAATTTACTGGAGCAAGATTTGCTGAATTTTGTGAAGACCTAAATATCTCCCATAACTTCACTTCGGTAGCCCATCCGCAGGCAAATGGTGAGGCCGAGGTGACTAACAGGACTCTGTTGCAAGGTATCAAGGCGAGACTTGAAAAAGCAAAGAAAACATGGGCAGATAAGCTTTATCATGTGTTATGGGCATACCGAACTACTCAGAGATTGCCCACAGGAGAGACCCCCTTTGCCTTAGCCTTCGAGATGAAGCCGTGATCCCGATTGAACTCAAACTTCCGTCGGTGTGAGTCGTGGCATTCGACGAGCAGCACAACCCATAGGATCTCAAGGCCAATCTCGACTTGTTAGAAGAAAAGCAGGAGACAGCTCGAGTTTGGATGATGGCTTACAAGCAGAAAGTAGCCCGCTACTACAATTCTCGGGTCAAAAACAAAGCCTTCAGAGTGAGAGACCTGGTACTTCGACGAGCCGCTATCTCACAACCTCAGAATCAAAGAAAACTTACCCCAAACTGGGAAGGCCCGTATGAAGTCAAGGAGGTAGTCCGGCCCGGAACATACTATCTAAAAGAGCTCGGAGGAGAAGAGCTTCCGCGACCATGAAATTCAAAAAATCTTTGAATGTATTACCAATAGCTTTGCCTTAAATAAAAATTTCATATTTGCATATTTTTTCTTTTAGCATGAGCTTATAACGACAGGAAGTAACTCCCTCATACAATCAAAATTAAGCATGTTAAGAAAAATCTCATCCTAACATGAGCAAAATCGAAGGCCCGATTATTTAAAGATTGGATGGAGGGAGAGGCCCTTGCAATGGCCCTTGTGTGCCCCCACAGCCTTGTTAGGAATAGGAGGAGAACCTCATCCTAACATGAGCAAAGTCGAAGGTCTGGTTACTTAAAGATCGGATGGAGAGAGAGGCCCTTGCAACGGTCCTTATATGCCCCCACAGCCTTGTTAGGAACAGGAGGAGAACCTCATCCTAACATGAGCAAAGTCGAAGGCCCAGTTACTTAAAGACTGGATGGGGGAGAGGCCCTTGCAACGGCCCTTATGTGCCCCCACAGCCTTGTTAGGAACAGAAGGAGAACCTCGTCCTAACATGAACAAAGTCGAAGGTCCGGTTATTTAAAGACCAGATGGGGGGAGAGGCCCTTGCAGCGGCCCTTATGTGCCCCCACCGCCTTGTTAGGAACAGGAGGAGAACCTCATCCTAACATAAGCAAAGTCGAAGGCCCGATTACTTAAAGATCGGATGGGGGAGAGGCCCTTGCAGCGGCCCTTATGTGCCCCCACCGCCTTGTTAGGAACAGGAGGAGAACCTCGTCCTAACATATGTAAGTCGAAGGCCCGATTACTTAAAGATCGGATGGGAGGAGAGGCCCTTGCAATGGCCCTTATGTGCCCCCACAGCCTTGTTAGGAATGGGAGGAGGACCTCGTCCTAGCATGAGCTGAATTGACTATGTCAGGGACAAAAAGAAAATCTTGCCCTAACACAAACAAAGACCCGATCGATCAGGATCGGATGAGGAGAAAAACCTCCTCAGTGGCTCCTCTACATCCCTACAACTCCACTAAAAGCAGAGGAAAAACCCTCGCCTAAAGGAAAAACCCTCACCCAAATAAAAAGAAAAAGGGAGATAAGAAGGGAAAGCGACGAACTACACCAGTGATTAGTGAAAAATAAACTACATCAAAGACACGAGGGACCTCGTCTCAATGAGGAAGGATATTTCTATCAAAAACCCTCAGTCACTGGGAGGGAACTCAACACAGGCCGAGGAAAAATAGACAAAAAAAGTTTGATAAATGACAACTCAATACCAGAATGGATAAGGAATGAAAAATTTCCTTTTCATTTCATTAGTGAAGTGTACATTACAAATCTTGGAAGGCCAAAAAAGAAAAACGACAAGAAAAGAAAAAGAATACATGGAAGGATGAAAGATAAAAAAAAAAGGAGGCTCTAAGGAAGCCCAGCTTCTTCCGACTTCGAGCTCTCAGTTTCAATCCTTATTAGGGATTGCTTTAAGTTTTCGACTTCTTCCTCTAGTTCCATCTTTCTCAGCAGCATCTCCCGGTACATCTGGTGGAACCACCGGCTTTCATCCTCCGACTCCCGAAGCCTCTTCCTTAGGACCTCGGACTCTGCCTCAGCATCTTTGACCGCCTGCTGCTCATGGACCAGCTGAATCTTCAGCCGTTGCAGTTCGGCCTCCTCCCGCCCAAGGGCCACAGACAGTTCTACCATGGTCCCCCTCAAGGAGCGAAGCTCATCGGAGCATTGTGCAGAGGCAAGCTGGACTCTCTCAGACAGCTACCTCTGAAGGCGGGCAACTTCATCGGTCGTCGTCTGGAGCTTCCTTCGGTAGTCCTTTACTTGTCCGCTCCAGCTGACTCGGTAGGCATTGTAGTTCACCTCGGTGTCCTGCAGCTACTTTTGAAGGTCGGAGAACTTCTTCGATCAGTCTCGATTGCGATCGGCCTGGATTGTGAGCCAGGATGAGCTCCCTTCCAACTGGTCGATCTTCTCCCGTGCGGCTGCCAGCTCGACTTCAAGGGAGCTGATCTTGGAACCTAAGTCCAAGATTGGTCATTGGCACGTTTCTGGAGTTCTTCAAGCTCCGTCACGAAGTCGGCCTTCCTCCGGGTGTATTCCATGAAACCTTTCTTGTGGAGGTCCCGAAAGTAAGTAGCCTCCGCAGTGACCTCTGAATGGCTCTCCCTTAGTCGGTGAAGTTCGTCTTCCAACTTCTTGGATTTTTTCGTCAACTGACAAACTTTTCTTCGGAGGTCTCGAATCATCGACTTCAGAGAAATCTTCTCTGGCAGGGAAAGAGCTTCGACAGGGCACTGTCATTGGAAGACAAGAGCGCCATGACTCAAATTAGTGTAAGAAGACAAAAAAAAGGAAAAGAATGCAGAAGAAAAAAAGGGGCTCTCTGTAAAGAAGAATTCGATTTCATTGATTAAATAATTTTCAAGGACAAGAGAACGAAGAAAAGTCACCACAAAAGAAAAATATAAAACTAGAGGTTTCAGACCTCTGGGACAGAAGTGAAGGGGCTCAGCGTCCCTGAAAGATCGACAGCGACGGCCGCAGCGGTCGATGAGGTCTCGGCTGGAGGAGGACCGGCAGTGGCCTTGGAAGGTCCGGCTTCATCGTCGGATGCCTCGTCCAGGAAGCTGAGGTCCAATTCGAGAAACTTTCCAGCCACCTTCTCTTGGCAGAGTTCGAAATCCTTGATGAAGGTGTCCTGACCGAACTGGACTTGTAGATCCTCCATCTCGGAGGAGGCTTTGAACTCCTCCACTGCTCGAGCCCCTACCTCTGAGATCAGGGATGGGATCCACACTTTCAGCTCGAAAACCTGTGCCTTCAGTTCGAAGACCTCGGCCTCAGCCTTTTTTCTCTCCTCCTCCAAGGCGGTCCTCAGATCGGATGAGGTTTGTCCCTCCTTTTCTAGCACCTCCTGGAGACTTATGACCTCGGCGATCTTCTCCTCGAGGTGGACGGCCTCAGCCAGGCGACCTTCCTCCGCTCGAGCTGCCTCCCTCTTGGCGATCTTCACCATCTCGACGTTGGCGACAAGCTGGTGTCCAATCTGCAAGAGAGGTCGGGGAGTCAATATAAAAGCTAAGGAATAAATTAAGTAAAGAAGCAAGAAGGAGAAAAAAATGAATTAATCTACTTCGAGGAAAGATCCCAGAGAGTCCCAGACCCGCAGCTCAGGATCCGCAAGGATGATCCTCTGGACGACCTCGGGCAGAATGCACCCTTCGACCAGCCTTTTTATTAAATCTCTGTTGTTGAAGAGATTTTCCCCCAGATCTTCCTCGGAGCCGCCGGCCCCCTCGACGGCAGCCTTGCAGCTGCGGCTCTTCCGGGCCAGGGTCTTCTTTCTCCTCCTCCCTTCAGCCCTGAGTGCCCCCTCGGGACGAGCCTCTGGAGCGGGATCCTCGGTCGGGGGGCTCCTTGAAGGGGCTCGGGGGACTTCGGGTTCGATGTTAGAAGGGACGTCGATGGCAACGGCCATCTGAGCAAGCACGGCCGAGCTTATCCCTTCTGTCCTGGCCCTCTTCACCGACCCCGAAGTCGAGGCACCTTTTCTTTTGTGGGTCTTGAGACCCTGGGCTAACCTTTGAGCCACGCTTGTGTCCATGTCTGCAATAAAAGAAGACCAGCATGGCTCAGAGATAGAATAAGAAAAAGGAGAAGCAACAAAAAAAAATAAAAAATAAAAATATAATGGTACCGACAGGGTTAAGAGGACTCAGGCTGACGTTGAACAAGAGTTGTTCCTTCAAAAGTTCAGAGAGGAGGGGGGCTTCATAGGCCTCGAGCTTTTTGGAGGCCTCGAGGTCATCCCTTTCCAGGCTAGAAGCCCGGCGGACGGAATCCCTCAGAGAGCCCCAAGGGGGTAATCCTAGCTCCAAGGTCGGGCATCGGACATAGAAGAACCTCTCCTTCCAGTTGTGGATAGAAGAGGGGGTGCCTTTCAGCAATCCCTTTCTACCGAACTGAGGGGAGAAGTACCACCAGTCTTTTGTCGAGGGATGATGCTTGAAGGTGTAAAAATTTCTAAATAAAGAGAGAGTCGGCCAAACTTCAGCTAAACTACAAAGAGAAAGAAATCCTATCAAAAACCTAAAGGAGTTCGACGCTACTGAGACCAGAGAAATGTTCAGAAAATAAAAGAGAGCGACGACAAAAGGCAGAAGTGGAAGCCAAAGTCTGGCACGGAAGACCTCCTGGTACAGACAAAAGTGATTGGGAGGAGGGGCGCTAGCCCGATCAGTTGGCCCGAAAAGCTCCAGCTCATACTCCGGAGGAACTCCATACTAAATCCTTATCAGTGAGAGTTCATCTGGAGTCAAAGAGCTGGGGATGGTGTCCGGTGCAAAGACCAGATGAGGTTCGGTCCTAACTAGGGTTCATCTACGGTACAAAGACTTTGGGGAACTGGGGCTGACGAACTCCTAGAACCGCTAGAAGAGGAGATATCGGAAGATATTTTGGATCAAATAGAAGCCACAAAAATCCCAAAAAAAATTGGAAAAAATAGCAAACAAGCTCTCGAGGAAGCTAAATGAATGAAATATGAAGAAGAAAGAACAGAAAAATGGCAAGAAGTTTCGAAACTAACCTAGGTTGGCCCGAGGAGTGCAGGAAGACGGCAAGGATGATGGAAGTCGACCCAGAGGATGCCTAAGGCCGAGAAGGATGCTAAAGGAAGCTGGAGCTCTCGGGGAAGAGGAGGAGACCGAGGGATTCTCTCAGGCAAAGTGAAACCCCTAAATGAGGAGGACGTGTTTAAATAGACCTCGGGGTCCGACACAATAATGATTGCAGATCTTCTCTGGCCGACCTACGCTCGCCGCATGTCCCACTCACCATGACAGGCTGCTGAAAATGGCTGACAGCTGACAAAATCATTATTGCACCATACGTAGAGCCACGCTCCGACGAAAATTTTGAAAAAATCTTTTCGAATCGCCTTGATTTGAAAAAACTCCGGCACCAGCGTGCCAAACGCTAAAATATCTGGAAACCACCAAGTGCAGAAATCGAGGGGGGGCAACTTCGGCTGTGAGAATTTCTCTGTACTTCCTTCATTCGAAACCTGAACTCGAAAGTAGGGGGACTGGTGTTGGGTGTAAAATACCCCCAGCCGAAGTTTGCAAAAGACCGACCCTTTCAGGACTTTTCTGGCTTCCGACCTTGTGTGGCGTCTTTCTAAACCCCCTCGACCGTCCGAGCTTCCATAATACCATCCGAACTTCTTTCGAACTTCGTCAATATCCGAGCCTCTCCGACAATGAGATTTCTACAGTAACCAGACTCCATCCAAGTTTCTACGATGGTCGACCGCCTTCCAGATTCCATCCGAGCTCCTGCGAGAGCTGAACTTCTACAGTAAGCAGTCTACTCCGAACTTCTACAGCAAGCAGTCTACTCCGAACTCCTATTGCAGGCGGTCTACTTCGGATATCTGCTTCGGATCCCAGACGATCTTCTACAACGAGATAGGCTCCATCGGTCAGGTCACTGCTCCGAGCTTCCACGACAACCGATCTTCGACCAAGCTTCTACAATAAATGGCCTCCTTTCAGCCTTCTGCAAGAATCGGGCTCCGTCCGAACTTCCATAGCGGATGGATTTCAGACTAGCCTCTACAATAGATGGGCTCCAGCAGCTGGATTTCTACAACGACCGATCACCTCCAATGTCTGCCGAACCTCCCCAGCCATCAACCTTCAATAGCATCAGTCGGACTTCAACAACGCCATCCAGACTTCCACAGGATCTCTAGACTATCCCCAGACTCCTCCAGCGGATGAACCTCCCCAACGCCATCCGAAATCCACCGTCGACTGATCCTCCGCCAGATTCTTCATGAAACCAGACTTCTCCGATGGATAATCTTCAGACGAGCTTCCACATCAGGCAAATCTCAGATGGACTTCTCTAGCAATCGGACTCCTACCGGACTTCACCAATAAAAAATCTCCATCCGAGATTTTACAGTAGATGACTCCCACCTGTAGCATCAGCGCCCGAGGCATCCGACAACAGTAGCTCGTCAGCAATCTCGAAAACATCCGAGCTTCTCCTAGATCGATGAGATAGAGAGCCATTCCGCTCCATCAGTCATCCCAACCGAGCTTCAGCCGACAGATCCGAACTCTCTGGCAAGTCACGACAATGGCTGCTACCTTACTCCACACTCTGTAACAGATTCCACACGACTCCTCCACTCTCTGGCAAGTCACGATAATGGACACCATGTTGGAAAATGTGTCCCAAAAAGTCAATCGTCAAGCTGTTGATGGTTGAACAACCAAGTATTATAATTAATTTGTTAATAAATAAAATATATTTGGCATCTTCATCATAAGCTTTCATCTTCTAATGAACTCCGTTGTTATGATGAAGTCTTTAGGACTATTTAAGTTCGATAAAGAGAGGATTTATCGATTAGTCCTTAAAACTATTCACGACCAAATGATAAGCTGTTAATAAGGACGACAGCTTCTATCGAGCATAGGTCGCTGTAGGCCATATGGGTTGGTTGTCCTCTTAACCAAGGAGTGTGGAGACACTGGTATGGCATACAGATGAGATGTAAGGGTACCTCGTCATTGAACGTGACCAACTCCAGAGTATTCTACTATCGAGAATGTCTCTGATGGGATATAGGTATAAGTGTCCCTTAGACTTGAGATCGCCTCAGTGACTTGCAAGCAACTCACTGTGCTTTGGTACTGGACTAACTGAATTTCTAATTCAGGAACGGAAGGCTTCTGGGCACAGTCAAGTACTTGCAAAGTCAGAGTGTGATCGAGATGGGATTGACCACTCCAAGAGTTGGAGAAGAATGAGTCGCTGTATTTCAATTTAGCAAAACTTTGACCAGGGTAATCCATCAGATGGATTTGATATTTTGAAATACAATGTTGACAACCTGATCAGAGTTGACAGTGAACTCTGGGGTGTCCTATGATCATTTTGGTCAAGAGGATGAATTATATGAAAACTATATCCGCATGGGTTCTAAGGATGTTGTTCTACACATTCGACCTATCCGGTCGTCGGGTACCATTGCTAGATGGTCACTTCGATTGGTACAGAAATTTATTCTTGTGCTACCGACTTAGGTTCGCACCTATGAGGTCACACACATTAGAGTTTATGATTCGATCGGATGGTTGATCAATGATTAAGAATCGTTCTAGGGTTAAATGATCAATACGATTGACATTTAACCCAGTGCAAGTATTGCAGGAGGATCGATTAGCAATTCGATTGCTAATTGGCTTAATTTGATTAAGCCAATGGGCTGAGATTAAGTCTAATTAAATATAATTTAATTAGACTTGATTTGGGCTTGATTGGATCAAGTTCAATTGGTTTATTGGATAAGCCAAGTGCAAGAAAAAACTAGTCCTAGTTCAACTAGGACTTGGGTCAATCTAATTTCTAATTTGATTAAAAAATTAAATCAGATTTAAATCTAATTTAATCTGATTAAATTAGGTTCTTAATTGGGTTAAGACCTATTTTAATTAGGTTGATCTAATTTTGATTTGATTTGGTTTGAAAAACCAAATTAAAACAAGTCATAAGATAGAATCCTAGTAAGACTAGGATTCCACCTTGCGCCACATAAGCCTTCCCCACGCCCTCTCTCTTATTCAACGCCAATCTCCACTTATTTTGTGCGATAAAAGCCCTCTCCCAGGTCTCTCCCACGTTCACAAAAGGTTTCCTCTCTTCTTTCTTACATGGAAGGTGGTTTGGATCAAATCAAAAAGGAATAAGTTTGGATTTCGAATTCTATGAGATAGAGTTTTAGAAATCCAAAACTCTTTCAATTTTGTACCGAATTTATCCAAATTTTTTTTGAAATTTTCATAGCTTTTAGGGTAAATATTATGCACCCTTTGCTGGTGATCCATGCATGAAAATATGGAGTAGGTGCTCAAGAGTTGGACGCCCCTTAACTTGCCATGTTTGGATAAGCCTTGACTAGGTATTTGACCTAGACAAGGACTCTATCATATCTCTCTGTATAAAATGAGTTTCTTTATAAAATTTTAGGAGAAGATAGATATTTGAGATACTTTTGTGCCATCCAAAAATTAGAGAGAAATACCTTTAGGTATTAGAGATATAAAAGATGCAAGTTAGGGTATCTGGAGAGAAAAATGTGAAGAAGAAGAGGGTCTTCTTCTAGTTTTTTTTGTTTTCATATCTTTCCTCCCTCCATCTTGAGTTTCCTGAGAGCATCTCAGATCTGAAACTCCTCCTTTTACTTTCCATCTTTGGAAGAGTCTAAATCAAGAAGAAAGAGGCACCTGATCAACCATCAAAGAAGGATCAGCGCAGTACTAGCATACTGTGCTGATTTCCTGAAGCAGGACTTCTGATCGAGATTCGTAGGCTCGTGTGGACGACTCCTAGAGGCCGAACGTGTGTGCTGCTTGCAACATCATCCTCAAACCCGGATCAGCAAGGTTAGAACGTCTAACTTGCAAGGTAATAGATCTGATCTATTGTTTAATACATACATTAGATGTAGTATAGAAACATGTTGATATGATCAAAATGTAGTTCATGTTATATTTATATATTTTAATTTTTGATTTAATGCTATGTAATAATCATGTAATAGGATCTTAGATCTAGGGATTCTCTAATTTTAGAAAATAAATTTTGATTTATTTTGGTCTTCCGCTGTATGATCTTGAAAAAGTTTCAAGATCTAACCCTGAAACCCTAGATCTGGTTCCTACAATTGGTATCAGAGCCTAGGTTCTTTATTACATGATTATTTATACATACTTAGATTATTTTTTAGATTAGATCTAATTTATAATCTAATTATTAAATCTAAAATTAAAATTTTAGATCAATCACGAACTGCAAGGTTGTCCTGCTATAAGGTTTACCCCTTACAGTGCAAAGGTTGTCCTAGTTTGTGTAGATCTATCTTTAATCATAAATTTGTTAGATATGATCTAGATTAAATTTATGATTTATTAGATTTAAAAGATATTTAAATCTGAAATAAAATCTCTTTGTTAAATAATTTTTGTGCAAAGAAATTGTTTAAAGTTGAAACTGTTTCAATTACATGAACCTGTTTAGATTAGATCTAAAGTAGTTTCATGTTTATTTTACTTGTATCTTGATTATGAATCAAACATGCAATATAGTTGGTAGAATTATATTATAAAATTATTTTACAAATATGAAAATTATTTTTTGAAAAGCCAAACCCAACCCTCAGCCCAAAACTTAATTAAGAATTAAGAAGTTGTTTGATTAGGTTCTAGGATTGTGAATTGAAGAACCTAAGACACAAATCATAACACATTGGGTTAATGGGTTAGTGAAAATTAGGTCCATTAATTGGGTTAGACCTATGGTTAGATTAAAGATGGACTTAATTAGAGAATTGACTAAATCTAATCAATTGTTGTCTTAGATTAGGTCAAAGATTCTCTAGATCAATTACAATAGTTGTAGTTGGTCAAGTCCATGTCTTTAACGAGAACCAAATGGACTTGATTCTTGGCTAAGCGGTCTAGCACGAACTGTTAGGTTGATCTAATCGAAACTAATTAAACCAGTTGGTGTCTAAGGTAAACCAGACTGGTGGTTTTTAATTGGGAGCCCGCTTATCTAGCCATTTCTGATGGTGTCTAAGGCAAGCTTTGGCAGACCCTCCCATTGATCGAACTTACTTGGCCTCTTGGTGAAATTATATTTTGATCGGATCACTTGACTATTCGAGCTGACCCATGTCAGCTAGGTAAATCAGTGTGACTGATTTAGGTGCTCCTAGACCAGCCCTGGTCTCCCTTAAGCTAACTTGGTGAAGCCAGTGGGAGGATCATGATAAGCTGGTTCATCTGACTTCATCCTCTATATTATTTAAATCCTCTAAAATTATTAGGTCCTTAAAATGATAAAGTTATGGAGATAACTGAGTCATAGCCTCCCATTAAGGTGTTTGATAATAAGTCCATTAACTCAATAATCATTGAAGACCCAAAGGCCTGGTGCTTGTTGACTAATGGAATTATCACTCATCATATGATGACTTGGAAGTATCTCTCTAATGGTGGTTAGGTGAGCCAACCAAAGTTGGGCTTAATCATTCGTTGGTTAGATACACCAAGTATGATCATGTTAATGGTTGGACCTAACCGGATCCTTACAGTGGAGGCCAAAGCCTACTGATTAGATTTCTGGGGCAAAATTAAAATTACTAGAAATTGTTTAGAGAAACAATTGGTTATGAACCTACCCTTAGATGTACATGGATTGGCCAACCAAAGTTGGGCTTGTGTGCAGTCTAAGTGGATTCTAGTACCCACTAAGGAATTAGAGTAATTCCTCGAATTGGAGGTAGAGGCTATCAATTCGAATAAAATAGTGGGAGAAACCTTTTGATTAAAGTCCAAATCTTTAGGTTTAATGAATCAATTACTAATTAGGTTATGGTTCTCCTTTGTGCAAATATGGCCACTTTCCTATCGCTCCGATCATTGTTGGACAATGATAAGTTGGTGGGATCCAACTTCGGTAGCTGGTACCGAAAGTTGAAGATAGTCTTGGAGCATGAACGGATCCTATATGTGATAATGGATCCTGCACCTGAGGAGCCAACTGTCAATGCACGTGGAAGAGTCAGAGATACTTACGAGAAGTGGCTCAGTGATCGGACCACGGTGCGCTGTATCATGCTGGCTATTATGAGCGATGAGTTCAGTCGCAGATTCGAGATGGCTCAGCCAAAGGACATGCTTCAAGTGTTGGAGGATGCCTTTGGCACACCCGATGACGTAGAGAGGCACAAGACTAGTTGTGCCATCTTTAACACCAAAATGCGGGATGATGCCTCTATCACTCATCATGTATTGTACATGATCGAGCTGATGGAATGATTGAGCAAGCTCGGCTTTCCCTTGCATGAGTAGCTTGGGAAAGATGCAATACTGAACTCGCTGCCCAAGTCTTATCTCCCATTTCTCACTCATTATAGAATGACAAAGCTTGAAGAGAACTACCACGGGTTACTGGGGTTGCTTCAGAACTTTGAGAAGGATCACCAACTTCACAAGGAGTCGGTGAACTTAGTGGGAGGTTCGTCTTCTGGTTCTCGACCTTTTAAGAAAGGGAAGAAGAACAAGAAGAAGAAAGTCAAGAAGGTGCAAGTTCAGGCTCGGACATCTGTGCAGAGCCAGACCAAAAAGATCAAGCCTGATAAGAGTCTATTCAACTGGCAAGCACTCTAGATTAGATAGTGTGTCAGATATCTACTTATGGCACTGTAGGCTAGGTCATATAAACAAGAACAGAATAAACAGGTTGACTCAAAAGAGAATCCTCGAAGTCAGTGATTGTAAATCACTTCCAACCTGTGAGTCCTGTCTTCTTGGTAAAATGATCAAGTCACCTTTTACTGAAAAAGGTGAGAGAGCTACTGAGCTCTTGGGCCTAATACATACTGATGTATGCGGGCCCATGAGCACCAGTGCTAGAGGTGGATATTTTTACTTCATAACTTTCACGGATGACCTATCCCGATATGGATATGTCTATCTGATGAAAGATAAGTCGGATTCATTTGAAATGTTCAAACGATTCCGAAGTGAAGTAGAAAAACAAACTGAGAAGAGTATTAAAACTCTTCGATCTGATCGAGGAAGAGAATACCTTTTTAGTGAGTTTCTCACATATCTAGGAGAGAATGGGATTCTCTCCCAATGGACTCCTCCAGGAACACCACAGCATAATGGTGTGTCTGAAAGGAGGAATCAGACTCTGTTAGACACGGTCCGATCCATGATGGGTTTTGCTAGCTTGCCGATATCCTTCTAGGGATATGCACTCGAATCGATCTATTATCTGTTAAATAGGGTTCCAAGTAAGTCGTAATTAAGACTCCATATGAGATATGGACGGAATGTAAGCTAGCACTTTCACACCTTAGGGTCTGGGGGTGCTCGGCCTATGTCAAACGATTAGTCACAAACAAACTTGGACCTAGGTCTGACAAATGCTCATTCATAGGGTACCCCAAAGAGATAAAAAGATATTTTTTCTACCATGCTGATGAACAAAGGTGTTCGTCAGCCTTAAGGCAATCTTTTTAGAAAAAGAGTTCCTTGGTGAAGGAACCATTGCCTCTAAGGTTGAACTTGATGAAGTTCAACAGGTAGAAGGACCGACACCAATAGCTGAACCTGAGTCTGATATGATTAGATCATATTTGGAGCCCAATGTACCTGCACCATTAAGGCGATCCGGTAGAGTACCGCGTCAGCCAGACAGATACTACAGTTTTTTGGTCCGGGATGGCGATCCCATCGAACTTGATGAGAATAATGAGGATCCGATCACCTATATGGATGCAATGCAGAGACCTGATTTTGAGAAATGGCTTGAAGCCATGAAATCCGAAATGGAGTCCATGAAGGTCAACGATGTATGGACATTGGTTGACCCACCTGAAGGGGTTAAACCCATTGGGTGTAAATGGGTCTTCAAAAGGAAGAGGGGCACAGACGGAAAGGTGGAGACCTATAAAGCCCGTCTGGTCGCTATGGGGTATCGTCAACGTTATGGTATTGACTATGACGAGACGTTTTCTCTTGTGGCAATGCTCAAATCCATTCGGATAATGCTTGCAATAGCTGCCCATCTGGATTATGAGATCTGGCAGATGGATGTAAAGATAGCTTTCCTGAATGGAGAGCTGACTGAAGAGGTGTATATGATATAACCTGAGGGGTTTACATCCACAGATCAGTCCAAGGTGTGCAAGCTTCAGTGATCCATTTATGGATTGAAGCAAGCTTCTCGGAGTTGGAACATGCGTTTTGATAAGGTGATCAAAACGTATGGCTTCATTAAGAATGGAGAAGAGCCCTGCATCTATAAATGGGCAAATGGTCCAGTTGTGGTATTCCTTATCTTGTACGTGGATGACATTCTCTTAATCGAAAATGACATCCCCACACTACAGGGAATAAAAGTTTGGTTGTCATCACATTTCTCCATGAAGGACTTGGGTGAAGCATCCTACATCCTAGGGATGAAGATCTATAGGGATAGATCTAAAAGGATGCTTGGGTTATCCCAGTCCATGTACATAGACACTGTACTGAAGAAGTTCAGCATGGAGAATTCCAAGAAGGGCTATCTACCGATAGGCCAAGAAATTTCTCTCTCTAAGAAGGATTGTCCGACAACTCCTGAAGAGAGAGAGCGTATGAGTAGAGTCCCATATACTTCAGCTGTGGGATCTATCATGTACGTCATGATATGTACAAGAACAGATGTGGCATACTCACTAGGAGTAGTGAGTAGATACCAATCTAATCCTGGAGAAAATCACTGGAAAGTGGTTAAAGCCATCCTTAAGTATTTGAGAAATACTAAAGACCAATGGTTGGTTTATGGCGAGTCAGATCCGAAACTTATGGGGTTCACAGACTCCAGCTTCCAATCTGACCATGATGACAGCAGGAGCGTGTCGGGTTATATCTTTACTCTGAATGGTGGAGCCATCTACTGGAAGAGTTCCAAGCAGCATACTGTGGCAGACTCTGTTTGTGAAGCGGAGTACATCGCAGCATCGGATGCCGCGAAGGAAGCTGTGTGACTGAAGAAATCCATCAACGAGCTCGGAGTAGCACCCTCCCTCGATGGTCCAGTCCTGCTCTACTGTGACACTGGTACCATAGCTTAGGTGAAGAAACCCAAAGCACATCAGCGGATGAAGCACATCTTGCACCGCTTCCACCTGATCCGAGAGATCATGGATCGAGGTGACGTCGACCTTCAGAAGATCGACGAAAAGGAGAACCTAGCCGACCCCTTTACTAAAGCCCTGGTGATAAAGGAGTTCGACAACCACAAGTCGAAGATGGGTATTAGATACTGTGCCGAATGGCTTTAGGACAAGTGGGAGTTGTTGGGAAATGTGTCCTAAAAAGTCAATCGTCAAGCTGTTGACGGTTGAGCAACCAAGTATTATAATTGATTTGTTAATAAATAAAATATATTTGGCATCTTCATCATAAGCTTTCATCTTATAATGAACTCCGTTGTTATGATGAAATCTTTAGGACTATTTAAGTTCGATAAAGAGAGGATTTATCGATTAGTCCTTAAAACTGTTCACGACCAAATGATAAGCTGGTAATAAGGATGACAGCTTCTATCGAGCATAGGTCGCTGTAGGCCATATGGGTTGGTTGTCCTCTTAACCAAGGAGTGTGGAGACACTGATATGGCATACAGGTGAGATGTAAGGGTACATCGTCATTGAACGTGACCAACTCTAGAGTATTCTGCTGTCGAGAATGTCTCTGATGGGATATAGGTATAAGTGTCCCTTAGACTTGAGATCACCTCAGTGACTTGCAAGCAACTCACTGTGCTTTGGTACTGGACTAACTGAATTTCTAATTCAGAGACGGAAGGCTTCTGGACACAGTCAAGTACTTACGAAGTCAGAGTGTGATCGAGATGGGATTGACCACTCCAAGAGTTGGAGAAGAATGAGTCGCTGTATTTCAATTTAGCAAAACCTTGGCCAGGGTAATCCATCAGATGAATTTGATATTTTGAAATACAATGTGGACAACCTGATCAGAGTTGACAGTGAACTCTGGGGTGTCCTATGATCATTTTGGTTAAGGAGATGAATTATATGAAAACTATATCCGCATGGGTTCTAAGGATGTTGTTCTACACATTTGACCTATCCGGTCGTTGGGTACCATTGCTAGATGATCACTTCGATTGGTACAGGAATTTATTCTTGTGCTACCAGCTTAGGTTCGAACCTATGAGGTCACACACATTAGAGTTCATGATCCGATCGGATGGTTGATCAATGATTAAGAATCATTCTAGGGTTAAATGATCAATACGATTGACATTTAACCCAGTGCAAGTATTGCAGGAGGATCGATTAGCAATTCGATTGCTAATTGGCTTAATTTGATTAAGCCAATGGGCTGAGATTAAATCTAATTAAATATGATTTAATTAGACTTGGTTTGGGCTTGATTGGATCAAGTCCAATTGGTTTATTGGATAAGCCAAGTACAAGAAAAAACTAGTCCTAGTTCAACTAGGACTTGGGTCAATCTAATTTCTAATTTGATTAAAAAATTAAATCAGATTTAAATCTAATTTAATCTGATTAAATTAGGTTCTTAATTGGGTTAATATCTATTTTAATTAGGTTGATCTAATTTTGGTTTGATTTAGTTTGGAAAACCAAATTAAAATAAGTCATAAGATAGAATCCTAGTAAGACTAGGATTCCACCTTGCGCCACATAAGCCTTCCCCACGCCCTCTCTCTTATTCAACGCCAATCTCCACTTATTTTGTGTGACAAAAGCCCTCTCCCAGGTCTCTCCCACGTTCACAAAAGGTTTCCTCTCTTCTTTCTTACATGGAAGGTGGTTTGGATCAAATAAAAAAGGAATAAGTTTGGATTTCGAATTCTATGAGATAGAGTTTTAGAAATCCAAAACTCTTTCAATTTTGCATCGAATTTATCCAAAATTTTTTTAGAATTTTTATGGATTTTAGGATACACATTGTGTACCCTTTTCTGGTAATCCATGCATGAAAATATGGAGGAGGTGCTCAAGAGTTGGGCGCCCCTTAACTTGCCATGTTTGGATAAGCCTTGACTAGGTATTTGACCTAGACAAGGACTCTATCATATCTCTCTGTAGAAAATGAGTTTCTTCATGATATTTTAGAAGAAGATAGATATTTGAGAGACCTTTGTGCCATCCAAAAATTAAAGAGAAAGACCTTTGGGTCATGGAGATATAAAAGATGCAAGTTAGGATATCTAGAGAGAAAAACGTGAAGAAGAAGAGGGTCTTCTTCTAGTTTTTTTTGTTTTCATATCTTTCCTCCCTCCATCTTGAGTTTTCTAAGAGCATCTCAGATCTGAAACTCTTCCTTTTATTTTTCATCTTTGGAAGAGTCCAAATCAAGAAGAAGGAGGCACCTGATCAACCATCAAAGAAGGATCAGCGCAGTACTAGCATACTGTGCTGATTTCCTGAAGCAGGACTTCTGATCGAGATTCGTGGGCTCGTGTGGACGACTCCTAGAGGCCGGACGTGTGTGCGGCTTGCAACATCATCCTCAAACCCGAATCAACAAGGTTAGAACGTCTAACTTGCAAGGTAATAGATCTGATCTATTATTTAATACATACATTAGATGTAGTATAGAAACATGTTGATATGATCAACATGTAGTTCATGTTATATTTATATATTTTAATTTCTGATTTAATGCTATGTAATAATCATGTAATAGGATCTTAGATCTAGGGATTCTCTGATTTTAGAAAATAAATTTTGATTTATTTTAGTCTTCCGCTGTATGATCTTGAAAAAATTTCAAGATCTAACCCTGAAACCCTAGATCTGGTTCCTACACACCACTCCACTCTTCGTAACAAACTCCACATGGCCCTGAACGGCCCCTGATGCCACTACTCTCCATAAAAAATTCCGCATGGCTCTGAACGGCCCACTACCAGGCGGTTACAGACGTCACTGTCAATCAGTTACGCTCTCCGTCTATAAAAAGAGATTCTCAGATACGTTCTTCTCTAAGCTCTAAACTCTATCTCAAAATTCTGCTAAAATTTTCAGTCGAGCACTCCATTTCTGTTGAAGCAGAGTACTGACTTGAACGTCGAAGGATCTTGTCGGAGCACCCCCAACTCTGGTTTAGACTTCCCTTGCAGGTCCCGATGGCGGTCGCGGTCATCTCAGCTCCAGCTTCTCCGGCTTTGGCAGAATTCTACACTAACAAATATTAATGTCAATTACATAAGTTTGGAAGATAAATTACGATAAACATCATATCGCATCCCATATGCGATTGGCTTGTAGGGTATTAATCTTTCAATCTCCCACTTGTACTAAAGCCAATCACCCCTATACTTGATACCCATGCTATCAAGGTGGTGGTCAAACTGCTGCATTGATAAGGCCTTAGTGAATGGGTCTGCTATATTGTTCTTGGTGTCAACTCACTCCATAATCACATCGCATCTTTCGACTATTTTCTGAATGAGGTGGAACCGTCTTAGGATGTGCTTGGATTTATCGTGAGATCTTGGTTCTTTGACTTGAGCAACTACCCCAGTATTATCACAATAAAGGTGTATTGGTTGTTCAATCTCTAGAACCACACCCAACTCAGAGATGAATTTCTTCATCCAGACGACTTTCTTAGCAGCCTCACTTGCAGCAATATACTTAGTCTAAGTCACCGAGTCAGCAATCGTTTGCTGTTTGAAATTTTTTCAACTTACTGCACCACTACACAAGGTGACACATACCCAGATATAGATTTACTATCATCCGGATTAGATTGAAAGCTAGAATCAGTATAACCTTTCAATTTTAAATCAGATCCACCATATAACAGAAAAATATCTCTAGTCCTTCTCAAGTACTTGAGTATATTTTTCATAGCTTTCCAATGATCCTCTTCGGGATCAGCTTGAAATCTACTTACAATGCCTAAAACATAAGCCACATCAGGTTTGGTACATAGCATAGTATACATAATTGATCCTATAGTCGAAACATAAGGAATAAAACTCATTCTATTTCTCTCTTCAGGTGTCTTAGGAGATACTTCTTAGAAAGTTGTATGCCATGACCTATGGGCACGTAACCTCTTTTACTTTCCTCCATGTTAAACCTCTTCAACATTATGTCAATGTACCTAGACTGGGATAAGCCTAGCATCCTTTTTGATCCATCTCTATAGATCTTTATACTAAGTATATAGGATGCCTCACCCAAGTCTTTCATGAAAAACTTTTATGATAGTCGTCTTGATCGATTGCAGCATCGAGATATCATTCTCAATGAGCAGTATGTCATCCACGTATCGGACCAAGAAAATAATAGTACTTCTACTAGTCTTCTTTTACATACAAGGTTCATCCATATTTTTTATGAAGCCAAATGATTTGACTGTCTCATCAAACCAAATGTTCCTTCTCCTTGATGCTTGCTCTAATCCATATATGGATCTATTCAGCTTACATACCTTATTTGCTCTCCCACTTGAGACAAATCTTTCTGGTTGAGTTATATAAACTTCTTCCTCAAAGTTTTCATTGAGGAAGGTAGTCTTAACATCCATCTACCAGATCTCATAGTCATGGTATGCTGTAATAGCAAGCATTATCCGAATAGACTTAAGCATGGCTACCGACGAAAAGATTTTTTCATAATCAACACCTTATTTTTGTCTGAAATCTTTTGCCACCAGTCTGGCCTTATAGGTCTCTATCTGGCCATCCGCTCCAATCTTCTTTTTAAAGATCCATTTACAGCCTATTGGGGTCACACCCTTAGGCACATCAACCAAAGTCCATATTTGGTTGACATACATGGAGTCTATTTTGGTTTTTATGGCATTGAGCTACTTGTCAGAGTCACTACTCTTGACAGCTTCTGAATAGGTCGTGAGATCATCATTCTCAATGATGTGGGATGTATTATCATTCTCAATGACAAACCCATATCTGAGTGGTACATTATGCACTCTACTCGACCTTTGGAGAGGAGGTGTGTGTAGTGGCTGTGCCTCAATAATGGACACATCTGGTTGAGAACTATTTACTGAATTCTGGATGGATTATAGGTTTTGAACTTCCTCAAGTTCGATAAACCTTCCACTGCCTCTTTCTTGGATAAACTCTTTCTTCAAAAAAATGGCATGCCCACCAACAAACACCTTTTGTTGAGTAGGATTATAGAAGTAGTATCCTATACTCTCTTTAGGATAACCTACAAACCTATATTTTTCGGATCTAGCATCTAACTTATGTCCATCAATATTTTTCACATAAGTTGGGCAACCCCAAATCTTAAGATGCTTAAGATTGGATCTTTTCTCTTTCCATATTTCATATGGAGTATTAGAAACAGATTTCGTAGGCATTTTATTTAAGATATACACTACAGTCTCGAGAGCATATGCCTAAAAAGATATTGAAAGATTCATGAAACACATCATGGACTGCACCATAGCTAATAAGGTGTGATTCTTCATCTTCATAATTCTATTTAATTATAGAGTATAAGGAGGTGTTCATTGAGAAAGTATTCTATTTAATTTTAAATAATCAAAAAATTTACTAAATAAATATTCTCCTCCTCGATCTGATCAAAGAGTTTTAATACTTTTATCGATTTATTTTTCAACCATTCTTTGATACTCTTTAAATTTATCAAAGGTTTTAGATTTATTTTTTATTAAATATACATATCCAAACTTAGACCTATCATCAGTAAATATGATAAAATAAGAGTATCCATCTCTGGCTTGAGTCGATATTGGACCATATACATCAATATGTATAAGGTCCAATATGGCACTCACCCTTTCTCCATGTCCAGTAAATGGAGTCTTGATCATTTTTTTCATGAGATAAGATTCACAAGTTTCATATGATTCATAATCATAAGAATCAAAAAAAATATCTTTGTATAACTTGTTAATCCTCGACTCATTTATATGGCCAAATCGGTAATGCCAGAGGTATGTGACATTCACATCCTCTTTCTTTCTTTTCTTCATATTATCAATATGAAATATATTATCATTAAGTGAAAGAAACAAAAGACTATTATCAATAAAAGTACTTTCATAATACTTGTTAGAAAAGTAAATAGAACAACCATTATTCTTTATATTTATTTCAAAATCTTGTTCCAATAACAATTGACACTGAAATAATGTTTCTAACAATATTAGGAAAATAATAACAGATCTTTGGTTCCAAAACTTTGCCCGAAGACAACTTCAAAATCCTGGTTCCTACGGCTTTGACCTAAATAGATTTTTCACTAACGTCGAACAGCTCGAAGTCACCCTTATTCAGACTCTATTTCCTGCAAATCTTACAACAATTTGCAAAGGTGTGAACTACAGGTGGTATCCAATACCCAAGAATCTGACATTGAAGTACTTAATGATAAATTGGTTTGTATCATATATAAACCTTTAACAATATTTATTGGTTTCACGGTTGTAAGGTAATCCTTGCAATTTTTCTTCTAGTGGCCCTCCTTGCCATAGTGATAACAAGTACCTTTGGTGGAGACCTTCTTCGCCTTCTTCTTGGAGATGCCAGCCTTAGGGTTCAACTTTTTTTTAGAACCCTTCTTTGCCTTCTTCTTGTCGATCTTATCAATAAGAAGAATCAAAGCTTTTTTACCTTTGAAATGGCTTTCTACTATTTTTAGCATGTTTAGCAGTTCTGGCAGGCTGATGTTCAGTTTGTTCATGTGATAATTTATAACAAACTGAGAAAAGAAGTCAGAAAAGACTGCAGGATCAAATCCTGGCTCAGTTCACTATCTATGGCAAAGCTTCGCTGTCCTATACGAGTGATCAAATTAATCATCTTTAGGACATGCATTTGCATGGAGGTGCCTTCAGTCATGCAGGCACGGAACAACTGCTTTGATATCTCATATCAAGCAATTCAACTTTGTTCCCCATATAACTCTTTAAGATTAAGGAATATAGAGGAAACATTCATGTCCTCATGCTGCCTCTGAAGCTCGTTGCTCATGAAGGCAAGCATGATGTATTTGACAGTCACACTGTCATCCTTCCACATCTTATATGTGGCCCTTTTCTCCTCGGAAGTATCTTCTCCAAGAGAATCTAGTACTAGTGTATCCAGAATATAGGAGACTTTCTCCTGAGTGAGAATAATTCTCAAGTTTCTTAATCAGTCGACATAGTTAGGTTCAGTCAACTTATTTGCATCTAGGATACCTCTAAGTGAAAGTGAGGATGCCATGTGTGTAGTTAATCTACAACAACAAGAACACAACATAAGCAGACAACTCATGATGACATGCACAACTAGACTAGGACTTTTATCTAATTGTGTCTCTTACTATTTTATCGAACTTCATACCCCTCAAATATGAAAATCAAAAAATATACTAATATCTCTTAGTGGGGTTGAGATCTCTATTTCTCACAAATATCTTATGTATAGTACAATAAGTATTCATGAGTTCAAGAGTAGGTAACTCTTTACCAATTGTACCTCTACAATTCTCAACATCTTTCTTTCTGGCCTCTAGATCACATATAGTCTTGTGGATAGCACAACAAACTATAGTGTTCTAGTTAAGTTGATCCTTCAATCCTATATGGTCATACCCAAACAATGCTATCTTTATGGATAGCACAACAAAGTAACACTATTCAAATATGATATAAGCATCAATAGGCACTTGATCAACATCATGTCAATTTCTATAGTAAGCCTTGTGGATAGCACAACAAGCTCACTAAGATTTTGACATACTCTATCGATCAAATCTGAAGGAAGGCCCTTGTAATGTCTACATCACTAATCAATCTAAGTCAAAAATTCAACAAGACCAAATTGGCCAGGTAAGTAGGTGGGAGGCTCTCCGTAGCTTTTTTTAGACACCAGCAGAGTTGGCCAGACCAGCATATGGACCTAATTATAAAGTCATCTTTCATACTTTTCTTGACACCAATTGATCTTAAGAATTCAACTTTTGATTTAAAAGTGAATCCCGACATTACAGCTTAATATAATTTTTAAGAGGAACTTTGAACTGATCTCAACACATCTTAACTATGACTACATAAAATGTACACTACAAATTATGCAATTTGACATGCTTCTATTAATCATAATGGCAATCAAATTATCATACCAAAAGTCAAACAAGGGTGCAATGGAGTCATAACAAATAACAAGCATATTCAAGTAATATAGCAAACCCTAATCATATTAGGCATGCTTAACACTCTTAACTATGCATCAATTTAAGCATCAACCTACCATGATAATAAAAATTTAAAATTATCATAAATTCATAATTCTAATAATTAAAATTTAACATCATGGTACATATAAAGTCAAAAATATTTTTTGAGTTTAAAGATCGATGCTTAAAAATAATGCAACATTTTTGGCAGGATATATGAACAAGAATGATTCTATGCTACAACTTTGTACTTATTTGATTGAATCAGACAAAAGTGACTCTAATACCACTGTTGGATTTTAATGACATAATATAAAATAATTTTTAAAATTTTAAAATCATACAAATTAATAGCTTTATCAAATAAAACTATCAAGCCAGAATCCAAACCCAAGAATCACCTTGCCGATATCGATAAAACAAAAAACAAGCATGTAAAAGAGATAGAATTTTATACTTTCATCATAATAAAAAAGTGGCATGTTGGTGTTCTCCACAAGACTCCAAGATAGAAGTCCGCCAAGGGTGATCCATACAAAAGTTGGCCAAGGTCCTTCCCAACTGGTAAGCTGCTGCAGCCATATCTTCTTAAGAGCACTATCGGTTTCAAACTTACGGCACGATCGCATCAAAATCCAGTTGCTTCCGATCTTACCACTAGAATAACACTAAGAAGATACTCTTTAGATGTCTCACAATCTAGGATTTGATTTTTAGCTCTAACACATGAAAAAATCAAACCTTAGGGCACACTAGCAACCCTTGCCAAAAATCTCATCACCCTTCTTGCAACTTTTGCCACTCAATTTTCTCTTGCCTTTTTCTCAAATTTTTTTTAAAATTTTTTTGATGATTTCCATATCCCTCCTCTCTAGTTTCAATCTAAAATCATAGCACCCAACCATATAGGACATCCCATATAAATAAGGGACCAAAGGATGTCACATGAGATGAAGGGGCACCAACCTTTGGTGCTCCAACTTCTCACATGGTGAATAAATTTACTGTGTGGAATTTTTAGTACATCAAATACTTATAGTAGAAGAACTCCTCCTCTTCTACATGTCATAAAAATTTTACTTAATTTTGACATTAAATCATAGGAGTTCTGATTTATCTTTTAAGGCAACGCATTTAATTAAGAGCCTTCATAAAGGACTCTTCAACTTCACATGCTGAAAAGAGGTGGGCAGCATTTATTTTTTGGCATGGCTTCTAGTGAGGCACAAAGGAGTCCTTCTCTACTTAAAACTATTTTAAGTTGGATAAGGATCCAATCTAAATTGACCCAATCCAATTAGGTCAAAAGCAACTGGTCTAGGTTAGCTCAAATACTTTGATCTAAACCAATTTAGGAACATGGGTTAATACAATGTGCTAGCATATCTAATTAACCCATAGAATTTATATTAAATTCTAATTAGATCAGATCAAAGTTAAATTCCAAAATAGGGTCGATCAGGCTAATCCCAAAGCTTACCCCCGAACAGCTGTCGGACTGCTCTACTGACCTTTTCTCTCTTCGAACTCATTGAACCTTCTCAAAGACTCCTATGTGACCCATTGGATTCCAAATCTAGCCATCAGTGGATCAAAACTTTCGACATAACCTTGATCCGATGAGATTAGGTCACCCGAAGAGTCCCAATCAACTTGGACCCTTCCAAATTAATTTTAAAATTAAACTCTTTTAATTTTGATGAATCCATAAGTCAAGATTGACATCTAGCAATATGTCATGACTATCCAGAAGATTTAAAATTTTAGTGAAAAATTATCAAAATATCCTTCAGTGATAAGTTATCGTGTAATTCAATCCTTCAGTCAAATAACATCCCAGATGAGCTGTGGGCATGAAAATATGTCAAACCCAATCACTTATCATTATGTATCTCGATCTGAAGGTGATGATTCAATTGATAATATATTAATTTTTTTTTCTAATTATCATCATGCTTTGGCCAAAGATTTCTGAATCAATGACCTATGAGATCACATAGGATGTTCACTCCCTTTATTAGGAGTGACTGATCTTTTATTGATCACTCACAATCTCCATGCACTCTTCACCATATCCAAAACACTCCATACAAAAGTCAAAGAATCAAGTTAGGAAGTGGACTAATATATGGATCCAAGTACACCTATGGTGATCTTAGGTCTAAAGATTACTTATACAATTCTCACTAGAGAATCATCAGTTGACATGTAAATAAGACTCCATCTGATATTTTCTCACAAGTCTATTCAGTGAACTCATTCTTTAATGAGCATCCATATCCTTATATTAGTGTCATTATATAAGTGGTTGTAAGATCAACCATCTTTATTTCTAAGCATACATAGGATATATCAGTCTTACTGGTATCATTGATCCCCGACTCAATGTACCAATGACTAAAAATATTTTAGATTAGGGCTATCAAAGATTTAGGTCTCACTGACATGATCTCATTACGACCCTAAAATTATTGTCCAGACCTATGGGGTTCATTATAATCTTAAAATTAATAAGATGCAGCATATAATGAATCAAAAATATCTATTTTATTAATAATATTAATATCAATTATATGAGTTTAAAAGATAAATTATAATAAATATCCTATCGCATCCCATATGCAATTAGCTTGTAGGGTATTAATCTTTCATTGTACCCATTGAGTGTAAATGGATCTACAAAAAAAAAATAAGTGTCGATGGTAAGGTAGAGACCTATAAAGCTAGGCTTGTGGCAAAAGATTATAGCCAGTGTAAGGATATTGACTATCAAAAAATCTTCTCGCCTGTAGCCATACTAAAATCCATCCATACTCTGCTTGCTGTTGCAACTTATTATGATTATGAAATCTGACAGATGGATGTAAAAACTACTTTTCTAAATGGATATCTTGAGAAAGATATCTATATGGAGCAGCTTTTGTGTTTCACATCTGGTTATGGTGATCACAGAGTCTGCAAGCTGCAATAGTCTATATATGGATTAAGGCAAACTTCTCGGAGTTGGAATCATCATTTTGATGAAGCGATCAAACCATTTGATTTCATCAAAAATGAAAAAGAATCTTGTATGTGTTAATATTTGATGTCTTGAGATTCGATCCATATTGAGTCCACAGCGAGGTCTGCAATGAAAAATAAAGTCCAACAAGACTAAATCATCCCAAACAGAGTCCGGATGGTCAAGATATGTGCGATTGAAGACAGTATAGAACCCGAAGTGGTGGAGGACCGCCAGCAGAGTCGAGGCGGTGCGGCCCAGGCATGGCAGCGTGTAGCTGGGCGCGGCCCAATGCGTGGCACCCGACCTAGGCCTGGGCATGGCCCAGGCATGGGCCCGCAAGGCACGGCCCAGGCCCAGTTGTGCGGCGCGGGCCTAGGCCCACGCATGGGCCAGCCCAGGCCCAGGTACCCGCTGGGAGCCCATTTGCCCGATCCACCATGGATCGGGTGGTGCACAGACCACCACGTGGATCGTGTGGGTATTTTTCATGAATTTTTTGCAGTCCACGGCACTGTTCCATAGACCAATGCGTGATCAGAGGGCATGGGTTGATTTTGATATTGATTCAATGGCTCAGGGGTTTTCTGGGTTTTGATTTGGGCCTGATTAGGACTCCTAAACTTAATCTAATTGATTTTAAGCCTTATAAAAGGCTTGTATGGGAATAGAGGACCTGTGGTGGTGCGGTGTTGATCCGAGAAGAGCCCAGGAGGAGAAGATAATATGTGAAGAGAGAGAGAGCATGCGGCGCTGAGAAGAGAAAGAGCCAGGAGGCTCCTGAACAGTAGACAGTGGTCACTTCAGGGGTTCAAAGGGTCTTCCTAGAGAGAGAGCTTTTGTGAGGAAGAAATTAGGTATATAAGGGTTGAGGATGAGATCTCTTCTTGTAATATTTTTTTTTCTCATAGTGAAGTTTGCATGTCCCGTAGAGGCGAGCTATTTTTTGACTGATCCACATATTTGATTATTTTTATTTTATTTCTTCTTTCTTCCTACTGCATCACATGGTATCGAAAAGGTCCTGGGAGGTGGTGTCCTGGCCAGACATCCACCCCAACATATGGTATCAGAGTGAGGCGGTACAAGGATGTAGATTGCAGTGGTGGTGAGAAAGATTGAAAATGGAGAAGACATGATCAATCAAGATAGAGATCAACAAGTTTGATGGAAAGAATAATTTTTCTTTATGGCAGGTAAGGGTGAAGGACGTGCTCATCCAGCAAGAATTGATTGATGCTCTCTTATGCGAGAAGAAGCCGACCACCATGGAGGTACGGGATTGAAAATAGTTACAAATGTAGGCGGTGAGTACCATCCGTATGTATCTAGCAGATGAGGTGGTGATCCATATGCTTAGCGAGACTTCTCCGACAATACTGTAGTCAAAGCTCGAGGAGTTGTATATGGTAAAATCTCTCACCAACACTCTTTTTCTCTGGAGATAGTTTTACTAGCTACGGATGGTTGAGGGACAGAACGTACAGGAGCATCTAAGTCACTTCTAGAAGATCCTCACTGACCTCAGCATTGGTGAGAATGTTGAGGAGAAGATCAGGGTGCTTGTTTTGCTGGCGTCGCTTTCTTCTTCGTATGAGTCCTTAGTAACTACTCTTTTAGTGGAGAAGAGCACCATCAAGATGGACGAGATCACTGCGGCAATACTCCAGAATGAGGTTCTCAGGAGGGAGAACCCGACTTCGAGCTCAGGTGATGGTAGCTCAGCCTTGGTGGCTTCCGAAGAAGCAGGAGGTGGTAGACGGAGCAACAGGAGATCGCGACGAGGACGGTCTAAGTCCAGAAGGGATTTGAGCAAAATCAGGTGTTACCAGTATGACGAGTTGGGGCATCTAGCTAGAGATTACTCTTAACTCAAAAATCGGATGATGGCTGCTATAGCAACGGCCAGTAGCTATTCAGAGAGAGACATCTTGAAGATATCTAACGAGGAATCTACTTCTTTCCAACAGTGAATCTTCGATTCTGCATATACCTATCATGTATGTTGTAGAGAGGAGCAGTTTGACTTTCTGGAGAATAGTGAGGACACTATTTATCTATCAGATAGATCGAGCAGTGCGATCAGAGGTACCAGGATGATCAATTGGAGGACACATGATGGTGTAGTGAAGAGATTGGGAGAGGTCCGATACATATCCAATTTCAAATAAAATCTTATCTCACTGAGTAGATTGAATTCGAGAGGCTACAGGATGGTAGCTGGTGGAGGAATCCTGAAGGTGCTATGTGGTAATAGGATTATTCTGGAGGGAAAGAAAGAGAGGAGAGGATATTATTACCTGATGGAAAGCCCAGTGTGAGGTGGAGCTTCAAGAGTCAGGTGGAGCCAGAGCGAGGTGGAGCTCTAGGTGGAGGTAGATTGGGCATGAGACAAGAGACTCGGGAGGACGAGAAGCAACGTCACAAGGTAAGATTTCTATTGCCACAAGATGATGCCCCGAGCAAGTCTTAGGTCAGGAGGAGCACAGCATACGATGGAGATGAGATCGAGCGGCCTGGCTCGACTCCCATATTTGCCCATTCATGATTAGCAGGCGATTGCCCCAGGGCATGGGGGTGAGGAGATCCAGAAGCTCTCGAAGTTAGAAGGAGGCCGAATATCGAGTCGAGATGAAGATTGTTAGAATTTGCTATCTCAAGACTCGATCTATATTAAGCTCACAGTGAGATCCATGATGAAAAATAGAGTCCAATGAGACCAAGATCACTTCAAACGGAGTCCGGACGGTCAAGATACGTACGATTGAAGATGGCACAGAACTCAGAGTGGTAGAGGACCACCGACGGCTGGTGGTGGGCCGATGGAGCAAAGGAGGCACGACCGTACACGATCTGGCATGGCAGTGTGTGGCTGGGCACGTGATCGCTGTTGTAGGCGGTCAAGAATAAAAACTAACTCAAACTATATAGATAGGGTGAGTAGGGATCGTTTCCACAGAGATCTAGGGTGATTATCTTTTTCTTTTAAAAAGAAATAAAAGAGAATTGATTGTAAAAGGATTAAAAAGAAATAGAATAGTAAGAAATAAATTAAAAATATAAATTAATTTATGAAAAAAAATAATTTAGAGAAATAATCCAAAAATTTTGAATCCACCATACAAATTAGATTTTTTTTTCTTATGTTGCAATATTAATTCTTGTGATTAAGATATTAGCATAGCTTATCTTTAAGAGATACGAACTGTATCAGTAGATCACAGCTTGTCCTGTTGGAGTATAAACTATTTAAATTCAATTACAAGATCTAAAGTTTAATCTCACATACTACGATCTATCTCTCCAAAGCACAAACCATATCCAAGGTCACAGCACGTTAATAGAAGGTATAGATCGTGTAGGCTGGATCAATACCTCAAAAGAAAATAAAAAGATATGAAATAAAAGTATAATTTTATTATATAAAAATTAAATATAAAAAAATAAAAATCTATTTACAAGCTTCATCGTATTCCTGGATTTGAAGGGATTTAGTCACGCATCAAGCTCTCTAGCTCCATAATCTTTCAATATTTGATCTCTAAAGCTCCTTGATTTTTTTCTCTATTTTTTTTATTTTTTCTCTAATCTTTTTCTTCTCTCAAAGCTTATTCCTGGACCTCCTATTTATAGATAAATTTTTTATATTTTTTTGGTAGAAAAAGAAGTCTTAAAATCCTTAGAAAATGTATAAAATCTTTAGAAATTTTTCTGGCCGTCGGATGAAGCTTGGACCACCCAGATTTGATCAAAAATCAATGTTTTTAATCTTTATCAAAGTCGGATCAAATTGTAGCCATCTGATCATGCCTAAAATTGATCTGAGCCATCGGATCATGTAGAATAACTCTTATTCTCAGTCGAAAACATCCTCATCCATCTGATCATTTGATAGATGAAATTTCGACCATTGGATCGCACAAAAGAGTCCTCCTTTTAGTCGACAATGAGTATGGACCGTCGGATCTTCCCCAGAATCGATATCAACCATTGGATCATGCAAAAGAGGCTTCCACCACCTGTAGACCATGTCTGTGGACCGTGTGAGGTTTTCGGTGGACCGTGCCCTTGCTCTGTGGACCGACCGGCTGGTCCACCATGCATCGGAGGCTATTTTTAAGGTTTTTTAGGGTAGTTTGGCTCTATTTTTTGCTCTAATTTTTGCCTAAAAAATAAAAAAATATATATATTAATTTTTTTATTAATTTTTTAACATTTTGGTACCTAGATTCTCAATTAAATCAACATCTATTTTTCATAAATATGCTCTAATTTTATATATTTTTTTAAATTATTTATTTTTACAAGAAAATCTAATTTATTCAAAAAATTAGGTTTTTAAAAAAATATTAACATCATAAATTATCAAAAATATCTTCAATAAATATAAAAATATACCACTTATCATACCCCCTAATTTGAACTTTACTCATCCTCGAGTAAAGAAAGAATTTAGAATTAAGTATCATTTAACGTAAAATTTTGAATTCCACTAAATAATTTTTAAAAAGAATCACTGATGTCCAGTAGAGTGTGATTGAGGTATATCATTGGAGTATTAATACTAATCAATGTGGGAGTTAAGCTAAGAACACTAAATATTTTTTAAACTTTTTCTAAAATTATTCCTAACTTTATCTCTAAATCGTTAATCTTCATATGGACAAGTATATTGTTACTTCTGTTTTTCATTTACTGTTGTTGTTGTTGTTGTTTTTTTTTAACGTTGTACTGCTATTGAGTGTCTTAAACCCTTAAGCTTTATGTTTGACCTATGTAGTGAGTTTTCAGTCAATGACTCCCAAACCAGATGGCTTTAAGGTACTAGGTATAGAATACCCCTCGGATCTACTTACTCGAATCAAACAGGCTACGAATTAAAACTAACTTTACAATAAAGTTTCTTTATCCTTCATATCTTTTGATGTGAAACTCAATGCTTGCTTAGGCAAAGAGGTCCGGTTACTCAGCATGAAGTACTTGAAATTTTTTTTAAAAAAAATATATGAAGAAATGTATAGTTACCCTACACAAGTCCATAAAATGTTAACTCTTCTTTAATACTGATAGAAAAATTTAAAAATATTTAAAAAAAATTATTTAAGTTCTAAACTTAACTCCTTATTGAGTTTTCTTAATACTTGATCCCTCAATATCTCACAAACTCTCTAATTTATACATCAATTTTTTTTAAAAAATACTTGATTTAACTTAATTTTTAAATATAATCAGGTATTTAAATGCTAAATACTAACTTACTTAAGGACTTAAAAAATTTTTAAATTTTTTCTTATTCTCTCTCCAACTTAATCGACATTATCCTCAATGGAGTAGGAAAAATGAAGGATGCATAAAAGGAGAAAGAAAAAGAAGAGATGTCACTAGATCTAGAAGCTTTTTTTCAAAATTAGTGCTTCTCCCATCTTAGCCAATATTGCCTTCAAATCCCTACAAAAGATACGAAGCAGCCTTGATTAACCTAAACATAATGCAAAAGAAAGTAAAAGTAAAAATTAAAACTGGATTGCCTTCCACAAAGTGCTAAGTTTTAAGTCTTCAGCCAGATCAGATTATTGACAGGCTCTTCTATACAGAGTGGTTCTTTATTTCTTAAAAAAAATGAAGATCATTTAGAAAAAAAAATTTGGGTTGCCTCCCAAAAGGTGCTAAGTTTAATGTCTTCAGCCAGATGCTAAAAGAGTGTCTATCCTATTTCTGTCTGAATCTTAACATGAGTCTATAATTTTCTATGTGATTCAGGCTCTTTCTCAAGGTATTTTTTACTTGAGACTATTATATGACTCATTCTCCTGATAACTAAAATAATTCTTCCTTTATAATTAGATCTAGGTATAACTTAAGTACTAGTCGAGGTTTTAAGAGATCTAGATCTACATACTCGATGTGCTGAGGAAGTATTTTTGGATCTCCTATTGTTGCCTCTTTCTTTTTAAGTAGAGGTTCAATCAGTGTTATGAGGGGTTCAATAATTAATTTTGGGTTTAGCTGAGTGTAATGATCATTAGGTGTGGATACCTCATTATTATCAACTTCGGGTATCTCCTCTAATTTTTCAGACCTGAATGTTCTCAACTGATTGAATTGGTCTTTAAGTTTTAGACCATTCTGAGCTCTAGGGTCATCCTTGTTGGAAAATATGTCCTAAAGCCAATCATCTAAGTGGTAGATGATTGAAATTAGTATATGAATTATCTAATAATAATAGTTATTTGGTAGGTTCATCATAAAAGTTCTATCTTCCTTAAATGAACTCCTAAATTATGATGAAGTTCTTAGAACCATAATCAATCGATAAAGAAGAATTTATCGGATAATTTTTAAATTATTCACGATCAAATGATAAGTTATTAATAAGGACGATAACTTATCAAGTGTAGGTCACTGTATGCCATATGCGTTAGTTGTCCTCGTAACCAAGTGGTGTGGAGACACTGGTATGGCATCCAGGTGAGATGTAAGAGTATATTTGCATTGAACATGACCAATGTAACACTCTACTGTCAAGAGTAGTTAGCTAAGACCAATGGGTATAAGTGTCTCTCCGACCTGAGATCACCACGGTGACTTATAAATAACTCACTGTGCTTTGGTGCCAGACTGTCTGTATTTTTAATATAGGTTCGAAAGATTTTTGGGTACAGTCAAGTACTTGTGAAGTCAGTGTATGAGTCAAGATGGGATTGACCACTCCTGATTAACTTCAGGAAGAGAATGTCTCACTATGTTTTAATTTAGTAAAACTTAGGCCTGGATAATCCTCGTGAGGAGTCGCGAGATTTATAAAATTTTGAGACACAATAGAGATGACTTATATGAGTATTGACAGCATACTCGAAGTCATCTTGAGCATTATTAATCAAAAGAATGAATTATACGGTAACCACAGGTCAGGGTTCTTAGAATGTTTCTTTGCATATATTCAACCTATCTGAATGTCGGGAACCATTGCTAGATGGTTACTTCGACTGGTACAGAAATTAGTTTCTATACTATCAACTTAGATTCAAACCTATAGGATCATACACATAAGAGATTATAACCTAATCAGATGATTAATCGATGATTGAGAATTGTTCTAAAGTTAAACGATCAATGTGATTGATGTTTGACCTAATGCAAGTGTTGCAGGAGGATTGATTAGCAATTGGATTGCTAATTGGCTCAATCTGATTGAGCAATTGGGCTGAGATCAAGTTTAATTAAATTTAATTTAATTAGAATTAGTTTGGATTTAGTTGGATTAAGTCTAATTAGTTTATTAGATAAGCCAGTTGCAAGGGAGAACAAGTCTCTATTCGACTAGGACTTGTATGCACCTAATTTTTAATTAAGTTAGAATTTAAATCAGAATTAAATATGGTTTAATCTAATTTAATTGGATTTTTAGTTGAACTAGGATCACCATTAGTTAGGTTGTAATTAATTTGGATCGGGTTCAAAGAACTTGACCTAGTCTACATAAGAATCCTAATTAGACTAGGATTCCATCTCTTCTCTTGCGCCAACTAAGAAAGCCCATGCCCACTAATTAATTTTCAGATATTTTTCTATGATATCCATATCCAAGGAATGTTATCTCACACCACTTATTCTAGAGATTTGAATCAGATTTGATTTGGTTCAATGTGGAAAGTGATTTGGTTAATTATGGAAAGTGGTTTAGGCTTATTCTTTTTTTGAAAGAGTCTCTCTTCACAAGGACTCTTCCCTCCGCTCTTATGCCAACTTTTTTTAAGCCTATCCTATCATTTTGTCACCCCTTTTAAGCATCTTTTCATGCTCTCCATGAAATTTTTGAGGGAGGGGGTGTCCAAGAGTTGGACGCCCCATAAGTTCCTTGTTTAACTAGGACTCTTGACCTTATCTACCTCTTATATTGGTGCCGCCCCATATGAGAAGATAAGAAGTCTAAAATCTGTAGTTTTTTGATAGAAAAAGAAGAGAAGAAAGAGTATGGCATGGGTGGTTTGAGGCACCAATATTCTTAGAGGAGAGTCTTCAATCAAGAGATCAAAAAGTTGATGTCTTGTAGAAACAAAAGAAGCTAGCACTTCAAGTGGATCTTCATTCAATGAACCTCCAATTTTGTTGCAGCTTCGTGTGGATCACCTGTAGAGGTCGGACGCACTCTAAAGGTAACAAAAAAAATTAACCGTGGAGTTTTCGACCCGCATGAAGGTAAGAGATCTGATCTCTTATCTAGATGTGATCTAGGTTTTAGATCTAAAACTGTTTTAGATCTAGGATATTGATTTGATCAATACTAAAGCTTTTATTTTCTGATTTATAAATATAATATGACATATTATAAGTTCTTATTGTAGAGTTTAGTAATCTGATTCCATGTATTTGTATATTAAATTATTTAATTTACATATTCCACTGTGTTATATTTTAAAATTATTTTAAAATTCATGCATGAAATCTTGCACCTTTTCCAACAGTGGTATCAGAGCATCTAGGTTCTTTTATACCATGTTCATGATTGCATTAAAATAAATCTAAAAAAATAAAATAATGATCGCACTGACTGTAGGTTGTCCTGCTGTAAGGTTTATCCCTTACAGTGTAAAGATTGTCCTGGTACATTACGATCTAAAAAAATTAAAAGAGTTTAAATGAATCTTGTCATGAATATTTTAGATTAGGTCTATTTCATTTCATGAATTTTTATGTAATGTACATAGATTAAAATCAACCAAGAACAGGATCTTGCGAAGGTTCTATTTGCTTATCGGGCTAGCTCGACCAGCAATCCAGCTTGACTGAAAAGTTGGCTCTATTATTTTTCTAACTGATTTTAATTGTTGGTGTTTGTTAGTGAAATAAGCCAACCCATTTTTGAAATGAGTCGACCTATTTAGTAAAATAACACTAAATTATATTAAATCTTTCAAAAATTGAAAATAGTTTTCAAAATATCGAACCCCAACCCTCAGTCATGAACTTAATTAAAAGAATTAAGTGATTGTTTAGGATCTAGGTTTGTGATTTAAAGATCTTAAGACAATTTCATAAAACATGGGTTAAAGGGTAATGGGTTAGCTTTGATCAGGTCATTAACTGGGTTAGACCTAGGGTTAGATTAAATAAGGACTAAGTTAAGAAATTGATCAAATCTAATTAAAAGTTAATTAAGATTAGGTCATTTTTATAGATCACTTCAATAGTTATAGTTGATCAAAGTCTATATATCTAACAAATGGACACTGATCATGGCTCAACGGTTGAGCCCGAGTCTTTAGGCAGACCAAATCAAAACTGATAAACCAGTTGGTGTCTAAGATAAACCTGATCGATGATTTTTAATTGGGAGCCCGCTTATCTGGTCATTTCTTATAGTGTCTAAGGCAAGCTTTGGCAGACCCTCCCATCGATCATACTTATCTGGCCAATGTGGTTAATCAGGTCTTGATTAGGTTGCTCATTGATTCGTGCTAACCCATGTCACATAGGAAATCAGTAAGTCTGATTTCATTCAGTGAGACTGATCTAGGTGCCCATGGACCAAATTTGATCCTAGTCCTTGTTAATGACTTGAGAAGTCAGTGGGAGGACTTGACTTGGTGAAGTCAGTGGGAGCAAATTAGTCCATGTCCTTTCTATCCTTAAATCACTAATAATTTTAAATCTTCTAAAATTATTAGGTCCTTAAAATGATAAAGTTATGGAGATAACTGAGTCATAGCCTCCCATTAAGGTGTTTGATAATGGGTCCATTAACTCAATAATCATTGCAGACCCAAAGACCTGGTGCTTGTTGACTAATGGAATTATCACTCATCATATGATGACTTGGAAGTGTCTCTCTAATGGTGGTTAGGTTGGCCAACCAAAGTTAGGTTTAATCATTCATTGGTTAGATGCACCAAGTATGGTCATGTTAATGGTTGGACCTAACCGGATCCTTACAGTGGAGGCCAAAGCCTACTGATTAGGTTTCTGGGGTAAAATTAAATTACTAAAAATTATTTGGAGAAATAATTGGTTAATGAATCTATCCATAGATGCAGATGGATTAGCCGACAAAAGTCGGACTTGTGTGTAGTCTATGTGGATTCTAGTACCTACTAGAAAATTAAAGTAATTCTCGAATTAGAGGTAGAGGCTACCAATTGGAATAAAATAGTGGGAGAACCTTGAGACTAAAGTCCAAGTCTCTAAGCTTAAAATAATTCATATACATTAGGTCATTGTTCTCTTTTCTCAAAATAAGGCTAAACCTTAATTGCTCCAATTGCTGTTAGACAGTGATAACTTATGGGACCCAACTTCGTTAATTAGTATCGAAAGTTGAATTTGGTTCAGCAGTACGAATGGGTTCACATTGGGGCTTCTTAGTCCAATCAAAACAGTTAGTCCAAAATTGATCCAAATCAGACATGTTGCTTCTACTAGAAGCAGGATCATAGGAAGAAGAATTGTCTTGCTTTCCTTGACCATAATAGGCTGAATAAGAGAAAAGAGCAAGAGTTGCTCATCAAGGATGTTATATAATAACACCTTAAAGTTTCTCTATGTAATTTCACTACCTAAGTATTAGATACCATGATCTTATGTAATTTATTGCTAGGACTACAAGTAAGTGGAATGTTTGAAAATGGTGAGAAATTTTTGAATGTTAGGGATGGAAGTCTTATTCCAATCCTAACTTTAAGAATTGTAGAGCTTATTTTCAAATATTATCATTTAGAGTAATTGTTACTATTGTCCATTGTTTATAATGAATGTAATCTTTGTTGGCCTTTTGGCTAAAGATGATTATCATTCATTAATAAAGAAAGATTATTATGATATTATTATGAATAATGTTACAACAATACATGGACAATAAGAAAATGATATTTAACATTTACACAGCCTATTAAGTGTAATGTACACATCCAAGTTAGATAATATCATGGATGTCTATCTTTGGCTTAGTCACCTTGACAAGAACAGGATAAATGGATTAGCTTGAGAGAAAAACCTCACATCAATGATTGTGAATCATTGATAGCCTGTGAGTCCTATCTTCTTGGAAAGATGATAAAGTCACCTTTTAATGAAAAAGGTGAAGGAGCTGATAAAGTTCTAAGTCTCATACATAGTGATGTATGTGGACCTGTGAACTTAAGTGCCAGAGGAAGATATTAATATTTCATTACAGACGATCTATCTGGGCATGGGTGCGTCTGGTCTGAATCATTTGAAATGTTCAAATGATTCAATAATGAAAGATTGAAACAAACTGGATAAGGTATTAAAACTCTTTGATCAGATCGAGGAGGCGAATACTTATCTAGTGAGTTTGTGATATATCTAGGAGAGAATTGGATTCTCTCTCAGTGGATTTCTTTTCAGAACAAAGTGTATCTGAAAGGAGAAGTGAACTTTGTTGGACATGGTTCAATCCACAATAGGGTTCACTTCTCTGCCTGTTTCAGGATTGTGCTCTTGTGTGATTATCTATTTTACTCTGAAAATATACTGAGTAATTTTATTGTACAAATTCCATATGAGATATGGAACGGGCATAGATCTAGACTCTCTCACCTTTGGGTTTGGAGTTGATCGGTCTATGTCAAAGATTTGCATACAGATAAACTTGGTTCTTGGTCCAATAGGTGTTTAAGGGTTACTAATTCTATCAAGCTGAAGAACATAAGATGCTCATCAGCAGTAGGGCATTCCTTTTGGAAAGGAGTTTCTTAGAGAAGAAACTGATTCCTATCAAGTTGAATTTGAAAGTTTGACTGGTAGAAAATGAACCGACATAATCTAGTAAACCTACAGAACTGGATTTGATTAGATCAAACTCAAAGCCCATTAAAGTAACACCTTTAAGGAGATCTGGTAGAGTACCATATTAGCTGGACAGACACTTCAGTGTCTAGGTCTGGGACGGCGATCCTATTGAGCTCGATGAGATTAACAAGGATCCGATCACCTATAGGGATGCAATACAGTGGTCTAACTCTGAGAAGTGGTTTGGAGCCATTAAATCCAAATTGAAGTCCATGAAAATCAATAGTGTATGGACACTAGATGATTCACCTAAAGGGATAAAACCCATTAGGTGTGAATGGATTTTTCAAAAGGATCAGAGTAGCGCAAATGAAAAGGTGGAGACCTATAAAGCCCGTTTTCGCTATTATCCTAGAGTTGGAACATACGTTTTGAACATATGTCTTTGTTATGAATAAAGAGGAACCCTACATTAATAAGTGGGCAAAATATTCTGTAGTGTTATTCCTTATGTTGTCTGTAGATGAATTTCTCTTAATCAGGAATGGCATTCCAGCATTGCAAAGAATAAAGATTTGGGTGTCATCTAATTTCTTCATATTCAAGATCAGATATGGTATACTCACTAATAGTAGTGAGCAGATACCAGTCTGATCTAAGTAAGAACCACTGAAAGATTGTATGGACAATCTTTAAGTATTTGAGAAATACTAAAGTCTAGTGACTCAAATATGAAAATACTGACTTTAAACATGTAGATGTTTCAATTTCAGTCAGATCAAGATGACAACAAAAAAGTGTCGGATCATACTCTAATTGTAGGAGCAATCTACTGAAAAGATTTCAAGTAGGATACTTTAGTCTACTCAGTTAGTGATGTAGAGTACATCATAGCATATGATGTTGCCATGTAAGCTGTGTAGTTGCTGAGCTTCATTAGCAGGTTGGGAGTGGCACCCTTCACTGATGGTCCAGTCCTATCATAGCACTGGAGCCATAAATCTGGCTAAAGAACTGAAGGACCAGCATACTCTGTATTGCCATCATTTTTGATTTTAGATCAAGGTGACATCGATCTTTGGAAGATCGATGATAAAGGAGAACTTGACCAACCCATTTGCTGAGGCCTCGGAACTAAGAAGTTCTACGAACTCAAGTGAAAGATAGGATATTTGATATCATTCTAATTGGCTTTAGTATAAGTGGGAGTTATTGAAAAATATATCCTAAAGCCAATCATCTAAGTGGTAGATGATTGGAATTAGTATATGAATTATCTAATAATAATAGTTATTTGGCAGGTTCATCATAAAAGTTCTATCTTTCTTAAATGAGCTCCTAAATTATGATGAAGTCCTTAAAATCATAATCAATCGATAAAAGAGGATTTATCAGATGGTTCTTAAATTATTCACGACCAAATGATAAGTTATTAATAAGGACGATAACTTATCAAGTGTAGATCACTGTATGCCATATGCGTTGGTTATCCTCGTAACCAAGTGGTGTGGAGACACTGGTATGGCATTCAGGTGAGATGTAGGAGTACATCTGTATTAAACGTGATCAATATAACACTCTACTATCAAGAGTAGTTAGCTAAGGCTAACGGGTATAAATGTCCCTCCAACTTGAGATCACCACGGTGACTTGCAAGCAACTCACTGTGCTTTGATGCCGAACTATCTGTATTTTTAATATAGGTTCGAAAAATTTTTGAGTACAGTCAAATACTTGTGAAGTCGGTGTATGAGTCAAGATGGGATTGACCACTCCTGATTAACTTCAGGAAGAGAATGTCTTGTTGCGTTTCAATTTAGCAAAACCTAGTACTGGGTAATCCTCGTGAGGAGTCGCAAGATTTATAAAATTTTGAGACATAATAGAGATGACTTATATGAGTGTTGACAGCATACTCAAAATTATCTTGAGCATTATTGATCAAAAGAATGAATTATACGATAACCATGGGTCAGGATTCTTAGAATGTTGCTTTGCATACATTCGACCTATCTGGACATCGGAAACCATTGCTAGATGGTTATTTCGACTGGTACAAAAATTGGTTTCTATGCTACCGACTTAGGTTTGAATCTATAGGGTCACACACATAAGAGGTTGTAACCTAATCAGATGGTTAATCGACGATTGAGAATCATTCTAAAGTTAAACGATCAATGTGATTGATGTTTGACCTAATGCAAGTGTTGCAGGAGGATCGATTAGTAATTGGATTACTAATTGGCTCAATCTGATTGAACAATTATGCTGAGATCAAGTCTAATTGAATTTGATTCAATTAGAATTAGTTTGGATTTAATTGGATTAAGTTTAATTGGTTTATTGGATAAGCCAGTTGCAAGGGAGAACAAGTCCCTGTTCGATTAGGACTTGTATGCACCTAATTTCTAATTAAGTTAGGATTTAAATTAAAATTAAATATAATTTAATCTGATTTAATTAGACTCTTAGTTGGACTAGAATCATCATTAATTAGGTTGCAATTAATTTAGATTTGGTTCAAAGTACTTGACCTAGTCTACATAAGAATCCTAGTTAGACTAGGATTCCATCTCTTCTCTTGCGCCAACTAAGAAAGCCCACTCCCACTAATTAATTTTTAGATATTTTTCTATGATATTCACATCCAAGGAATATTATCTCACACTATTTATTCTAGAGATTTGAATCAGATTTGATTTGATTCAATGTGGAAAGTGATTTGGTTAATTATGAAAAGTGGTTTAGGCTTATTCTTTTTTTGAAAGAGTCCCTCTTTACAAGGACTCTTCCCTCCTCTCTTGCGCCAACTTTTTCCAAGCCTATCCTATCATTTTGTCACCCCTTTTAAGCATCTTTTCATGCTCTCCATGAAATTTTTGAGGGAGAGGGCGTCCAAGAGTTGGACGCCCCATAAGTTCCTTGTTTAACTAGGACTCTTGACCTTATCTAACTCTTATATTGGTGCCGCCCCATATGAGAAGATAAGGAGTCTAAAATCTGTAGTTTTTTGATAAAAAAAGCAGAGAAGAAAGAGGATGGCATGGGTGGTTTGAGGTGCCAATATCCTTGAAGGAGAGTCTTCAATCAAGAGATCAAAAAGTTGATGTCTTGTAGAAATAAAAGAAGCTAGCACTTCGAGCGGATCTTCATTCGACGAACCTCCGATTTTGTTGCAGCCTTGTGTAGATCATCTGTAGAGGTCGGATGCATATGCAGCTCTAAAGGCAACAAAAAAAATCAACCATGGAGTTTTCAACCGCATGAAAGTAAGAGATCTGATCTTTTCTCTTATCTAGATGTGATCTAGGTTTTAGATCTAAAACTATTTTAGATCTAGGGTATTGATTTGATCAATACCAAAGCTTTTATTTTCTGATTTATAAATATAATATGACATGTTATAGGTCCTTATTGTAGAGTTTAGTAATCTGATTACATATATTTATATATTAAATTATTTAATTTATATATTCTACTGTGTTATATTTCAAAATTATTTTAAAATTCGTGCATGAAATCCTGCACCTTTTCCAACAATCCTCTAATTGGCTTAATAATTTATCCTCTTCTAGTTTACTAACTACTATAATTGATTGGCCCAATTGTTTAATTAATTGGTCAGTAGTTTACATGAAATTATTCAGGGTATTTTTAATGTTTGAGGTTGATTGCACTAAGATATCTAGACTCTTTTCTAATGTGTTGACTCCTTCCTCAAGATCTAAACCTGATTGATCATTCAGTGTTTGGTTGGGCCATAGATAAGGTTGATAAAAATTATGGGCTCCTAATGTTGTATCTTATGACCATATAAAATTAGGATGACTTTCGGATCTTGGGTTGTAGATTGGTACATAAGGTTCATTTATGTAGCTTTCATTGAATGCACTCTCCTGTATGAGCTCAGTTTGGGTTGGGTTCATCAAATAAGGACACTCCTCCACAACATATTCTAGTGCATCACATCCAATGCACATGGGTGCTAGCACTTGATTAAATTGGATATGTCTTTTGAATTCTAAGGCTTCAATTTTATTGGTCAAAGTTGCAACTCTAGTATCTTCAAACTCTCTTGAATAAATATATGCATTTTCAATTTTAGTGAATGTAAGGATGCATGTTAATCATTTGAGAATCAATTATAAAATTGTTAGTCGAAGATTTAATTCTAGACGGTTGGATAGAGCTAATCGAATAACACAGGTCTAGCAGAGTTCTAGGTTGTCCATTGGAATCCATTTCTTCCTCAGTAACCTTATAGGCTTGTAGATTTTAGATTATGTCTGACAATTTTCATTTTATCCCAGTAAAATTTTTTTTTATTTTTTTATTTTTTTTAATTTTAATATATGAGAGAAAAAGAGAAGAAGAAGAAGAGTTCTAGAGATGAGAGTCCTAAGGAGTCCTAAATCTAGAGACGTTAGAGAAGAGTGTTTTAATTAGGGTTAAAGTTTATAGGTTAGTAATCACATTATGCAATCAATCCTAGCTAAAGATAACCCTAGATCTAGATAGCTCCTAACTACCAAGGTCGTCTTTGAGCACTTTAGGTAAAAAAAACTAGCCACTCAACTGACCAGATAAGTGTAAGGTTGGTGGGGGTCCTCCCGTTGTTTTTTTTAGACACCAACTGAGTTGGTCAGGTAAGCGAATGGAACCAATTAAATAACCATCTTCCTTCAAAATGTAGTCCCTGAACTACTTTCCTAGATACTAGTCAAATTGACTAACCCTAATCTGATCTTACTCTTAGAATCCCTTGTCCTATTGAGCTTGAAAGTCCTTAAGGGCCAACGTCTAATTGATTTTAAGTTAAGGTTTATATCAATGCAATATGCAGGATGGTGGTTTGTGGGCCAAGGAAGGATGATAAAATCTCTATCTTATCTTATTTAAGGTTTGTGTCCTTAAGATATTTTATAAAATTATACAATGCAAAAAGAAAAAATGATCAGTTTTGGTAGTTAGTCAAGAGTAATTGATTTGTTTCACTTTTTAGATTTTGTGATTAAGTATCTAATTCCCTAAGTAGATTATGAGGTGTCAATGTAGAGATTTTTTTTTTTGAAAGAAAATAAGTTTGACTAAGGAACTAAGCAAATTGGAAAGCAAATAAAAAGAAACTAAGAATAAGACTAAAATTATTTTTTAGAAAAAAAAATAATCATACCTAAATTTTTGGAAACAATGCCAAAATTTGATCGCTAAAGCTCCTTGATTTTCTTCTCTATTTTTTTCTTACTTTTTCTCTGATTTTTTCTCCTCCCAAAGCTTATTCCCGAACTCCCTATTTATAGATAAAATTTTTATATTTTTTTGGTAAGAAAAGGAGTCCTAAAACCCTTAGAAAATGTATAAAACCCTTAGAAATTTTTTTGGCCATTGGATGAAGCTTGGACAGCCCAGATTTGAAAAAAAAATCAATGTTTTAATCCTTATCAAAGTTGGATCAAATCATAGCCGTTCGATCATGTCTGGAATTGGTTCTGGGCCATCGGATCATGCAGAATAACTCTTATTCTTAGTCGGAAATGTTCTCAATCGTTCGATCATTTGATGGATGAAATTTCGACTGTCAGATCGCGCAAAAGAGTCCTTCAACCGGCAATGAGTATGGACCGTCGGATCTTCCCCAGAATCGATATCAATCATTGGATCATGCAAAAGAGGCTTTCATCGCCCGTAGACCATGCTTGTGGATCGTGTGAGGTTTTTGGTGGGCCGCGCCCTAGCTCTGTGGACCGACCGGCTGGTCCACCATGCATCGGAGGCTATTTTTAAGATTTTTTGGGATATTTTGGCTTTAATTTTTGCTTCAATTTTTGTCTGAAAAATAAAAAAAAATATACATTAAATTTTTTATTAATTTTTTAATATTTTGATACTTAGATTCTCAATTAAATCAACATCTATTTTTCATAAATATGCTCTAATTTTATATTTTTTAAAATTATTTATTTTTATAAGAAAATCTAATTTATTCATGAAATTAGATTTTTAAGAAGATGTTAGCACCATAAATTATCAAAAATATCTTCAATAAATAAAAAAATATACCACTTATCAGTGCGGCAGGGTGTGGCCCTGTGTGCGGTGCCCGGCCCAGGCCCGGGCATATAGGGTGCGGCCCAGGCCCAGGCCCAGGCACCCGTTGGGAGCCTGTTTGCCCGATCCATCATGGATCGGGCAGTGCACAGACCACCACATGGGTGTTTCCCATGCATTTCTCGCGGTCCACGACACTTCTGTGGATCAGTGTCCGATCGAAGGGCATGGGTTGATTTTGATGTTAATCCGATGGCTTAGGGGTTTTTTGAGTTTTGATTTGGGCCTGATTAGGACTCCTAAATCTAATCTAATTAATTTTAAGCCTTATAAAAGGCCTGTTTGGGAACAGAAGACCTATGGTGGTGTGGCGTTGATCCAAGAAGAGCCCAGGAGGAGAAGATAACCCGTGAAGAGAGAGAGAGCATGCGGTGCTGAGAAGAGAAGGAGCAAGGAGGCTTCTGGATAGCGGACAACGGTCACTTCAGGGGTTTAGAGGTTTTTTCTAGAGAGAGCTTTTGTGAGAAAAAACTTCTTGTGAGGGAGAAATTGGGTGTACTAGAGTTGAGGATGAGATCTCCTCTTGTAATATTTCTTTTTCTCATAGTAAAGTTTGCATGTCCCGTGGAAGTGAGCCCTTTTTTGGCTGATCCACGTATTTGATTATTTTTATTTTATTTCTTCTTTCTTTCTGCTGCATCATGCGGTATCGAAAAAGTTCTGAGGGATGGTGTCCTAGCCAGACATCCACCCCAATAGTGTGTACAAAAGAGTCAGTGGGAGCGCAATAATATTTTTCGTATTGTATGTGGATGATATTCTCCTCATTGAAAATGATATTCTCATGTTGACCACGATCAAAAGATGGTTGTCTAAGGAATTTTCTATGAAAGACCTAGAAAAAATATCCTATATTCTTGGAATAAAGGTCTATAGGGATAGATCGAAAAGGATGCTAGGCCTATCACAAAAGCTATACATAGAGAAGGTGCTGAAGAGGATCAGCATGAAAAATTCTAAAAGAGGATTTTTACCTCTTAGGCATGGTATTAATCTTTCCAAGATGATATGTTCGATCACATCTAAGGAAGTTCAGTGCATGAGTAGGATTCCTTATGCCTTAGCCATATGGAGCCTCATATATGCTATGCTATATACTTGACCTGATATTATCCTTGCTATAAATGTCACGAGCAGGTATCAGTCACATCGAGGCAAGGAGTACTGGATAGCTGTAAAAAATATCCTTAAGTACTTGAGAAGGACTAAAGATTTGTGCTTGGTCTTTGGAGAAGGTTCTGAATTGCGAGTCGAGGGGTATACTAATTCAGACTTCATGTCTGATCTTGATGATAGAAAGTCTACGTCAGGATATATGTTCGTTTGCAATAGAGGCACAGTTAGCTAAAAGAGTTCAAAGCAACCCATTATAGCGGATTTGACCACAGAGGCTGAATATATCGCTTCTTAGGATGCTGCAAAGAAAGGTTTCTGGTTCAAAAAATTCATCATAGAACTTGAGATTATGACATCGGATGCCATACCACTTTACTGCGATAACAATGGAGCCATAGCACTTGCCAAGGAGCCAAGGTCTCATCAGAAATCAAAGCACATTGAGTGACGGTACCATATCATACGCAACTACCTCGAAAAAAAATATATCGAGATGTGAAGAGTAGACTCTACGAACAACGTGGTAAATTCACTGACAAAGCAATTGAGCCAGCCTAAAATAAAAGTCCATCTTGAGAAGATGGGATTTAGATTAGTGACAAATTGACTTTAGTCTAAGTGGGAGATTGTTAGATGTATGTTTTATAAGCCAATATGGCTGATACATTGTAATAAATTTAAGACATAATTTTGTACTTAATATATTGATTTGATTAATAAAAAAATAAGTTTATTTTTTATTCAAGTGTGATGTGTCTTTGAATCGTCCATGAAATTAATTTTCGATACATATTCTCAAAGTATTGAGAATTAGAAACATGTATTTAATTCCTAAATACTTCTGATCATAGAATCATTATGAGGACAGTGATCAATCTAAATAGACCTATGCACAGATCACTTCTTTCGAAGTAGATGAGTCTCTGGTCTACAGTATAAAGATACTGAGCGATAAGTGCGGATAGTTGTTAGAGAACAACTAGTACTGAGCATGACCATATGAGAGATTACTTGAATTTCTACTCGATCATCAGTGATTGTCTCGATACTGTAGTTGTGTGAATGGTTCTTTGATCTGAGATGGTATGATTGCTCGTAGTGAGGCTGCTGGAGTTTGACTGACACATAAATCTGATCTCATGAGCCCTTGTAGTGGATGTTGGCGATAGTTGATCCACTATAGAAGTAGGATACGTATCAAGATGGGATCTATCGATCTTGATAGAGATGAGTAGTCCTATAAAATTTGAGAGGTTAAGTCCGAGAGTCTATGGCTACAGTAGTGTGATTGATGAAAAAAATTTTTTATAAGAATTACAATTGGACTTGAGTTGATTGAATCTATCATATGACTAATATTAAGGTTTGACGATTTATCCATGATCTGCCATCTAGTCGGAACTCATGATAGAAGGACTGAATCACACGTTAACTACACCTTGAGGTTCTTTTCGATTCTACTGAGTTGTCACTACATACTGCTGGGTGTCACTGGTGGATTGTGAGAGCTCACAAGGGTTGTTCTAGATCGACAATCCTTGATGAGTTAGAGTAAAATTATTCCAATCTATTAAAAAAAATTTCAATGATACTATGATAGAGATCATTGTATATCTCACAGATAGAATTGAACCTATAGGGTCATACTGTTGGGAATAGTGTCCCAAAGCCAATCGTCAGCCTGTTGACGGTTGTGCTCCTTTTGTATTAGTACATGAATTATAAATAAATAAAAGTTATTTTGATATTTTTTCATCATAAATGTTTCATCTTCTAATGAACTCCTGTGTTGTGGTGAAGTCCTTAGGACTATTTAGACTCGACAAAGGGGAATTTGTCGCTTAGTCCTTAAACATGTTCGCGACCAAATGATACGTTGTTACCAAGAACGACAATGTTTATCGAGCATAGGTCATTGTGTGCCATATGGGTTGGTTGTCCTCATAACCAAAGAGTGTGGAGATACTGGTATGGCATACAGGTGAGATATAATGGTACATCTGCACTGAACGTGACCAACTCCAGAGCTATTTTTGCTGTCAAGATTTGCTCCGATAGGATATGGGTATAAATGTCCCTCCGATCTGAGACCGCCACGGTGACTTGCAAGCAACTCACTGCACTTAGGCACTGGACAACCTGAATTTCTAATTCAGTGACGGAAGGCTGCTGGGTGTAGTCAAGTACTTGACTTGTCGGTGCATGTGTCAAGATGGGATTGACCACTCCAGTTTAGGAGCTGTGTACAGTCGTGTTTCAATTTAGCAAAATCTTGGCTAGGGTAGTCCTAATGAGGAGTCACAGGACTAATTGAGTTGAGCACGATTCGGATGATCTCATCAGGGTTGACAGTTTAACCCTGAGTCGTCCTAAACACAGGGGTCAAAAGGGATGAATTATACGGTAACCATATTCACGTAGGTTCTGAATGTTGCGATTGCGATTATTCGACCTATCCGGTCGTCGGGTACCATTGTTAGATGGTCACTTCGATTAGTACAGGAATTGGTTCTTGTGCTACCGGCTTAGGTTCGAACCTGCGGGGTCACACACATTAGAGGTTCTTTTCTGATGTGATGGCTGATTATGAGTCTTATCTATCTGGGACTCTATGATTGAGAATTAGGATTCTCTGATCATGAGTTCCACACATTTTGGGTATCGGGGTCAAAATTTTGAATTTCAAATTTTGAATTTGAAATTTGAACTCTTTGTTCAGGGTTTCATATCGATGGTCTCTGATGCTTGATTGCCCATCGGATTTGGACTCAATATTTATGAGAGATTTAATTAATGATTTAATCACTAATTAACTCAATTTGATTAAGTAATTATTTTTGGATCAAGTCCAATTGAATTGGATTCAGTTTGGATTGACCCGATTAGGTTAAATGTTGACCTAATCGCTAAAGTGGTTTAGTCTCTGATTTGATCAGGGGTTAGGTTTAGTTAATTTCTGATTTGATTAGGATTTTATTAAGCCTAATTAAGCCTAATTATATTGGGTTTAATCTGGTCTAATTGTCCTTAACCTATTTTAAACTAGGTTGGCTCAATTTGAATCAAACCACCTTGTTTTAAATTCCCTGCGACACCCAACTTCCTTGCACCCATTTGAATTCACGAGAAAAAACTTCTCATGAAATTTTTTTCACGCAAAACCCTTCCCCACACCCTCATTTGTGTGCCATATGGATGGATAAAATAATTAGTTAGCCATTCAAATTCAAAGCATGTTTGAATTTGAATGGATAACTTATCACTTGCCCCTTCATCCTTATCCATTTTGTGCGCCACATTACTTACACGAGAAAAGGTTTCTCATGAAATATTTTCCACGCACAAAGAGCCACGCCCCTTCTCTTCTCACGCCCAAAAGGATAGGGATAAGTTGGTTTTCGTTTGAATTCAAATTTGATTTGAATTCAAATGTGCAACCACTTATCTTAATCCTCTCACGCGGATAAGACGCGTTCGACGTTGTTTTAAAAAGAGGAGAAAGGTGGGACGTGCGTAGAAATTTTAGGAGAGAAACTTTGGGGCGTGAGGAAGGCTTGTGTGCAAGGTGAAGGTCCAAAACCTTCCGAGAGAAAAAGAAAGAAAAGAGAGAAAATTGGACGCAGGGTTTTTGGTGTGTACCCTAGGGTTTCTACCTAGGGTTCGGGAAGTGAGATTGGTGTGCCACGAATGTTGTGAGTCCACCAAATTTTAGGGAGAGATCCATCAGCCTCTCAAGCAACTGTGCAAATGATCCAAAGCATCTGAAGAGTCGGCACGCATTGATCGAAGGAGTTCGATCAACATCTGCCATCAAAAGGGTGAAATCACGAACTAGCATTCGTGAGGAGCTGATCAGACGGGAGCTTCATGTGGATGATCCGCAGAGGTCAGATATTTATGTGACTGTGATGTGATGATCAGAGCCCCCCGACGATGATCAGATTGCGGTGATCGACTACCCGCAAAAGGTGATGTGTTCTGAACACAGTACTGTAAAAGGTTTACTGATTCAAATTTGAATTTCAAATTTAAATGCATGCTGTTGTATCATATTTAGATCCTAGTGTAGGATTAATTAGTATTAATTAATAAGATTAATTAATAATTTCGCTGTAAAATAGTAATTTTGAAAAAGTTTTAAAATTACCATTTTGCCCCTGCACTAAATTTTCGCTACAAATGATATCAGAGCCAGGTTCTAGAATATGATATACATATGCATGCATAGATTAAGGTGTAATCTATAAGTTTAAATTTAAAATTCAAAATTCAAAATTTAAAAAAATTTGAAATTTGAAATTTGAAATTTGAAATTTGTTAGAAGTTTCAAATTTGAAATTCAAAATCTGAAGTTTCATATTTAAAATTTGAAATTTGAAATTCAAAATTTGAAATTTAAAATTCAAAATTCAAAATTTAAAATTCAAAGATTGAAAATTCGAAATTTGAAATTTGGTTGAAATCTCAAATTTGAAATTTAAAATTTGAAATTTGAAATTTGAAATTCAAAATTTAAATTTTGAGATTGGTATATTTAGATATACTTGATCCAAGTAGCAAGTAATCTAATTAGGTTGGTTGCCATGGCCGTCCGATCATAGGAGAAAAGTAGGGTTTAAAGGCCCTCTCTTCCCATTCGATGGGGTCTCCTATGGCGGTAAGGGTGCCGATGCAATTATATCCCATGCCGATGAAGCAGTAAAAGGACTTAATTATAAAATTTATCATGAATGTGTTAGATTAGATCTAAAAGAAAATTTATGATTTATTTTGAGTTATTTTCTGTTATGAAATGAGCAATAGGATTGCTGTTTATGAATTGTGCTGACCCGTTTGTGAAATGAGTCAACACATTTGGTGAACAAAAAATAAAATCTTTCAAAATTTAAAAATTATTTTCGAAATGCCAAACCCTGACCCATCAGCCCAAGACTTAATTAAAAAAATTAAGTGTTGTCTAGTAGGTCTAGAATTGTGAATTAAGACCTAAGACAATTGCATAAACTTGTGGGTCAATGGGTTAGATGAATTAGGTCCAAAATTGGGTTAGACCTAAGGTTAGCTTAAAAAATGGACTAAATGGAGTAATTGGTCAAATCTAATTAAAAGTTGAATTAGATTAGGTCAAGGATACTCTAGACTCAACTTCAATAGTTGTAGTTGAATGGGTCCATGTTTTTAACTAGACCAAGATGGACTTAATTCATGGCTACGCAGTGGAGCCCTATTTAGTAAGTTGATCAAAATTAAAACTAATGAACCGGTTGGTGTCTAAGGTAAGTTTGACAGTTTTGACCAGTGGTTCTTAAGCGGGAGCTACTCGCATTGATTCGATCATTGACGAGTTAATGGCAAATCCCCACCACTGATCTCACTTACCTGGCCAATCTGGTAAGTTAGATTTTGATTAGATCACTTGGTGATTAGAGCTCACCCATGTCATTAGGTAAATCAGTGTGACTGATTTAGGTGCTCCTAATGCTAGCTTTAATTAAATCTTTTTTTAATCTGACTTGGTGAAGTCAGTGGGAGGATTGAAATTGGCTGGATGATTTCTTCTCTACTATTCTTTAATAAAATTCTCAAAATTATTTGGTCCCTAAAATGATTAAGTTATAATGATAACTAAGTCATAGCCTCCCATTAAGTGAATGATAATGAGTCCATTAGTTCAATGATCATTGGAGGCCCAAAGGCCTGGTGCTCACTGGCTAATGAAATTATTATTCATAATATGATAATTTGATTGAGTCTTTCTGATGGTGGTTAGGTTGGCCGGTCAAAGTCGGGCCTGATCATTTATTGGTCTAATTCACTAAATTAAGTCATGTTAATGGTTGGACCTAACCAGATCTTTTTAGTGGAGGCCAAAGCCTACTGATTAGGTTCTAGGGTAAAATCAATTACTAGAAATTGTTTAGAGAAACAACTGGTTAAGAACCTTCCCATAGATGCACATGGGTTGACCAATCAAAGTTGGGCTCGTGTGTAGTCTGTGTGGATTCTAGTACCCATTAAGGAATTAAAGCAATTCCTCGAATTGGAGGATGAGGCTACCAGTTTGTAAAAATATTGGAAAAAATTTTAGACTAAAGTCCAAATCTTTAGTATTAATTTATGTACTAATAGAGGTCTCATTTTTTTTTATGCAGCTATGGCCACTATCCTGTCGCTCCGATCATTATTAGATAATGACAAGCTCATGGGACCCAATTTCGATAGCTGGTATCGAAAATTGAAAATCATCCTTGAGCATGAGCGGATCCTTTATGTAGTAACGGATCCAGCACCTGAGGAGCCAGCTCCGAACGCTAGTAAGGCGATCCGAGACACTTACTTGAAGTGGCTCAATGACCGCACCACCGTTCGATGTATTATGCTGGCAGCAATGAATGACGAGTTCAACCGAAGGTTTGAGAACACCCAGCCACAGGAGATGCTTCAAATGTTGAATGACTCCTTTGGCACGCCTGACGACGTTGAAAGGCATAAAATTAGTTGTGCCATTTTCAATGCTCGGATGAGGGATGGGGCCTCAGTCACTGATCATGTACTGTACATGATCGAGATGATTGAGCGCCTAAGCAAATTGGGCTTTCCTCTGCACGAGCAGCTCGGTAAGGATGCGATCCTTAATTCCTTGCCCAAGTCCTTCCTCCCATTTCTTACTCATTTTCTAATGACAAAGCCTGCAGTAAACTACCACGGATTGTTTGGGTTGCTGCAGAACTTTGAGAAGGATCACCAACTCCATAAGGAGTCGGTGAATGTAGTGGGAGGGTCTTCTTCTCGTCGTCAACCCTTTGAGAAGGGGAAGAAGAACAAGAAGAAGAAAAATAAGAAGGTGCAATCTCATGCTGGGACAGTAGCACAGGGTCAGACCAAGAAGTGCAAGCACGACCAGAGCCAGGCAGAGTGCTTCTTTTGCAAGAAGCAGGGGCATTGGAAGAGGAACTATCCTCAATACATTGCCTCCCTGGACCCGAACAGGCCAAAGAAGAAGCAAGGTAATTATATGATAACTCCTTGCAACTTTTCGATTTGTGATACTACTGCCTGGGTATTGGATACCGGAAGCCCTTATCATATTTGTAATTTGATGTAGGGTCTGCAGGTCAGTAGGAGACTTGATGAAGGCGAGAGGTTCCTGAACATTGGAGATGGAAGCAAAGTTCCAGTTCTAGCTTTAGGAATCATGAGTCTTGTAATCAATTCTCGTAATGTAATTCTGAGTGAATGTCACTATTGTCCAAATTTTTTATTAAATATTATTTCTGTAGGCCTTTTGGCCATGTACGGTTATGATTTTTTAATAAAAGAAAATATTTACAATATCATTTTGAATGATGTTACAATATTTGTTGGATAATTAAATAATAAAATTTACTTACTATCACAGCCTGTTAATGTGGTTCAAAACTTCGGTAAACGCTCTAGAATAGATAATGTGTCAGAAGTCTACCTTTGGCACTGTAGGCTAGGTCATATCAATAAGAACAGGATAAACAGGTTGGCTCAAGAAGGAATTCTTGAAGTTAGTGATTGTGAATCACTTCCAACCTGTGAGTCCTGTCTTCTTGGGAAGATGATCAAGTCATCTTTTACTGGAAAAGGTGAGCGAGCCAGTGAACTCTTAGGTCTGGTACATTCTGATGTATGTGGACCCATGAGCTCAAGTGCAAGAGGTAGATTTTTCTACTTCATAACCTTCACAGACGACCTATCTAGGTATGGGTACGTCTATTTAATGAAGCATAAGTCGGAATCATTTGAAATATTCAAACTATTCCGAAATGAGGTAGAAAAACAAACTGGAAAGTGTATTAAAACTCTTCGATCTGATCGAGGAGGTGAATACCTTTCCAATGAGTTTCTGATGTATCTAAGGGAGAATGAGATTCTCTCTCAGTGGACTCCTCCTGGAACACCACAGCATAATGGTGTGTCTGAAAGGAGGAATCGGACCCTGTTAGACATGGTTCGATCCATGATGGGGTTTGCTGGTCTGCCGATCTCCCTCTGGGGATATGCGCTCGAATCGGCTTGTTACCTTCTAAATAGAGTTCCGAGTAAGTCTGTAGCCAAAACGCCATATGAGATATGGATAGGACGTAAGCCAGTACTCTCGCACCTTAGGGTTTGGGGGTGTCCGACTTATGTTAAACTTTTAATTACAGACAAGCTTGGACCTAGGTCTGACAAGTATAATTTTATAAGGTACCCAAAAGAGACCAAAGGGTATTATTTCTACCTTGCTGATGAGCAAAAGGTGTTTGTCAGTTTTAAGGCAATTTTTTTAGAAAAAGAGTTCCTTTGTGAAAAAACTGTTGCCTCTAAAGTCAAACTTGACGAAGTTCGATAGGTGGAAAAACCGACACATGTTACTGAACCTGAACCAGATTTGATTAGATCAGATCCGAAGCCCATTGATTATGCACCCTTAAGGCGGTCTAGTAGAGTACCACATCAACCGGACAGATACTATGGTTTCTTGGTCCGGGATGGTGATCCTGTCGAACTTGATGAAAACGATGAGGATCCGATCACCTACATGGATGCAATGCAGAGACCTGACTCTGAGAAATGGCTAGAGGCCATGAAATTCGAAATGGAGTCTATGAAGGTCAACGATGTGTGGACATTGGTTGACCCACCCGAAGGAGTAAAACCCATAGGGTGTAAATGGGTCTTCAAAAGGAAGAGGGGCGTCGACGGAAAGGTGGAGACCTATAAAGCCCGTCTGGTTGCCAAGGGATATCGTCAACGTTATGGTATAGACTATGACGAGATGTTTTCTCCTGTGGCAATACTCAAATCCATTCGGATTATGCTTGCGATAACTGCCCATCTGGACTATGAAATCTGACAGATGGATGTGAAGACAGCTTTCCTAAATGGAGAGCTGGACGAAGAGGTGTATATGATACAACCTGAAGGGTTCACATCCACAGATGAGTCTAAGGTGTGCAAGCTACAGAGGTCCATTTATGGACTTAAGCAGGCATCTCGGAGTTGAAACATACGTTTTGATAGGACGATCAAAACGTATGGCTTCGTTAAGAATGGAGAAGAGCCCTGCATTTATAAGTGGGCTAATGGTCCAGTAGTAGTATTTTTTGTATTGTATGTGGATGACATTCTCTTAATCAAGAATGATGTCCCTGCATTACAGGGAATAAAGATTTGGCTATCGTCACAGTTCTCCATAAAGGATCTGGGAGAAGCTTCCTACATCCTAGGGATGAGGATCTATAGGGATAGATCCAAAAAGTTGCTTGGCTTATCCCAGTCCACGTACATTGATACTATGCTGAAAAGGTTCAGCATGGAAAATTCCAAGAAAGGCTATCTACCGATAGGCCATGGAATTTTTCTCTCGAAGAGAGATTGTCCGACAACACCTCAAGAGAGAGAGCGTATGGGTAGGATTCCATATGCTTCGGCAGTGGGATCTATCATGTACGCCATGACATGTACACGACCAGATGTGGCATACTCACTAGGGGTAGTGAGTAGATACCAATCTGATCCAGGAGAGAATCACTGGAAGGTTATTAAAACCATCCTGAAGTATTTAAGAAATACTAAGGACCAGTGGCTTATATATGGTGAATCGGACTTGAGACTTATAGGGTTTACAGACTCTAGTTTCCAGTCTGATCGCGATGATAGCAAGAGTGTGTCAGGATTTATTTTTACCCTTAATGGTGGGGCTGTCTGCTGGAAGAGTTCCAAGCAGCACACTGTGGCTGATTCAGTATGCGAGGCGGAGTATATTGCTGCATCAGATACTGCCAAAGAAGCGGTGTGGCTGAGGAAATTCATCACCGAGCTCGGAGTAGCACCCTCCCTTGTTGGTCCAGTTCTGCTCTACTTCGACAGCTCTGGAGCCATTGCTCAGGCGAAGGAACCAAAGGCACACCAGCGGACGAAGCATATTCTGCGCCGCTACCATCTCATCCGAGAGATCGTGGATCGAGGTGACGTCGACCTTCAGAAGATCGACGGAAAGGAGAACCTGGCCGACCCATTCACTAAAGCCATTGCGGTGAAGGAGTTCAACGACTGCAAGTCGAAGATGGGTATTAGATACTGCACCGATAGGCTTTAGGCCAAGTGGGAGATTGTTGGGAATAATGTCCCAAAGTCAATCATCAGCCTGTTGACGGTTGTACTCCTTTTGTATTAGTACATGAATTATAAATAAATAAAAGTTATTTTGATATTTTTTCATCATAAATGTTTCATCTTCTAATGAACTCCTGTGTTGTGGTGAAGTCCTTAGGACTATTTAGACTCGACAAAGGAGGATTTGTCGCTTAGTCCTTAAACATGTTCGCGACCAAATGATACGTTGTTACCAAGGACGACAACGTTTATCGAGCATAGGTCGTTGTGTGCCATATGGGTTGGTTGTCCTCATAACCAAAGAGTGTGGAGACACTGGTATGGCATACAGATGAGATGTAATGGTACATCTGCACTGAACGTGACCAACTCTGAAGCTATTTCTGCTGTCAAGATTTGCTCCGATGGGATATGGGTATAAATGTCCCTCCAACCTGAGACCGTCACGGTGACTTGCAAGCAACTCACTGCACTTAGGCACTGGACTACCTAAATTTCTAATTCAGTGACGGAAGGCTACTGGGTGTAGTCAAGTACTTGACTTGTCGGTGCGTGTGTCAAGATGGGATTGACCACTCCAGTTTAGGAGCTGTGTACAGTCGTGTTTCAATTTAGCAAAACCTTGGCCAGGGTAGTCCTAGTGAGGAGTCACAGGACTAATTGAGTTGAGCATGATTCGGATGATCTCATCAGGGTTGACAGTTTAACCCTGAGTCATCCTAAACACAGGGGTCAAAAGGGATGAATTATACGGTAACCATATTCATGTAAGTTCTGAATGTTACGATTGTGATTATTCGACCTATCCGATCATCGGGTACCATTGCTAGATGGTCACTTCGATTAGTACAGAAATTGGTTCCTGTGCTACCGGCTTAGGTTCGAACCTGCGGGGTCACACACATTAGAGGTTCTTTTCTGATCTGATGGCTGATTATAAGTCTTATCTATCTGGGACTCTATGATTGAGAATTAGGATTCTCTGATCATGAGTTCCACACATTTTGGGTACCGGGGTCAAAATTTTGAATTTCAAATTTTGAATTTGAAATTTGAACTCTTTGATCAGGGTTTCATATCGATGGTCTCTGATGCCTGATTGTCCATCAAATTTGGACTCAATATTTATGAGAGATTTAATTAGTGATTTAATCACTAATTAACTCAATTTGATTGAGTAATTATTTTTGGATCAAGTCCAATTGAATTGGATTCAGTTTGGATTGACCCGATTAGGTTAAATGTTGACCTAATCGCTAAAGTGGTTTAGTCCCTGATTTGATCAGGGGTTAGGTTTAGTTAATTTCTGATTTGATTAGGATTTTATTAAGCCTAATTAAGCCTAATTATGTTGGGTTTAATCTGGTCTAATTGTGCTTAACCTATTTTAAACTAGGTTGGCTCAATTTGAATCAAACCACCTTGTTTTAAATTCCCTGCGACACCCAACTTCCTTGCACCCATTTGAATTCACGAGAAGAAACTTCTCATGAAATTTTTCTCACGCAAAACCCTTCCCCACGCCCTCATTTGTGCGCCATATGGATGGATAAAATAATTAGTTAGCCATTCAAATTCAAAGCATGTTTGAATTTGAATGGATAACTTATCACTTGCCCCTTCATCCTTATCCATTTTGTGTGCCACATTACTTACACGAGAAAAGGTTTCTCGTGAAACATTTTTCACACACAAAGAGCCACGCCCCTTCTCTTCTCACACCCAAAAGGATAGGGATAAGTTGGTTTTCGTTTGAATTCAAATTTGATTTGAATTCAAATGTGCAACCACTTATCTTTATCCTCTCACGCGGATAAGACGCGTTCGACGTTGTTTTAAAAAGAGGAGAAAGGTGGGATGTGCGTAGAAATTTTAGGAGAGAAACTTTAGGGCGTGAGAAAGGCTTGTGTGTGAGGTAAAGGTCCAAAACCTTCCGAGAGAAAAAGAAAGAAAAGAGAGAAAATTGGGCGTAGGATTTTTGGTGTGTACCCTAGGGTTTCTACCTAGGGTTCGGGAAGTGAGATTGGTGTGCCACGAGTGTCGTGAGTCCACCAAATTTTAGGGAGAGATCCATCAGCTCTCAAGCAACCGTGCAAATGATCCGGAGCATCCGAGGAGTCGGCACACATTGATCGAAGGAGTTCAATCAACATCTGCCATCAAAAGGGTGAAATCACGAACTAGCATTCGTGAGGAGCTGATCAGACGGGAGCTTCGTGTGGACGATCCGCAGAGGCCAGACATTTATGTGGCTGCGACGTGACGATCAGAGCCCTCCGACGATGATCAGATTGCGGTGATCGACTACCCATAAAAGGTGATGTGTTCTGAACACAGTACTGTAAAAGGTTTACTGATTCAAATTTGAATTTCAAATTTAAATACATGCTGTTGTATCATATTTAGATCCTAGTGTAGGGTTAATTAGTATTAATTAATGAGATTAATTAATAATTTTGCTGTAAAATAATAATTTTTAAAAAAATTAAAATTATCATTTTGCCCCTGCACTAAATTTTCGCTACACATACAACAAAGGGATTAGACTTGAAATAAGTAATTGAGCTTATGAAGTATCAATTGGGTTTAAAGAAACCCTATTAGATTCAAGGTAATCTTGCTAGCACATGATTGGACCCAATTTTTTTTTTATATTTAAATTTTTTATTTAATAAAATTAATTCAAACTAAATTATCTACTAATAACCTAAATGAATTAGATTCATTGACTCCAATTGTTGGGTGCCTAAGGTTTTGGATCAAATGAATTAAGGGTGCAAGTCCTTAATTTATTTCTTTGATAGTTTTGATGGGGCACCATTTGATTTGATCAAGTTGGGCATGTCCCACCTTTAGAGGACTTATAGATCCTTGTACGGCATCCCTTGAGTGCAAAAGTTGTAATTTTATGAGTTTAAGGGCTCCAATTGTTGGCACCTAATAGGTTTCCTAAAGGAAGTTGAATAACTTAAGTTATTAGAAAACTTAATGCAAGTAAGACTTGTATTAAGTACTTATTTGGTTTTGAATAGGATTCAAACCTTATGTCTATTTAAAGGGACCTCCTCTAAAGTCCCTAGGTACTCAAACTAGCAGCCCCACACCCACCATGGAGAGCCCCACGCCCTCTCTTCCTCTCTCCCTCTCTTCTCCCTTGGACGTCCAAATGCCCCACCCCTTTGGGCATCCCTTTTTCATCCACGTCCCAAGGCTTTGGGAGTCTCGTTGTGTGCTGGTTTCTAGTCCATGATAGCAGCATAATCAAGGAAAGAAAAATAAGAGAAGAAGAAAAGAAGAAGATCAAGGAAATGATCAAAGAGTTGATCACGATCCAAACTTCATTCAGATTCGCAGGTTAATTTTTCTTAGAGAAGATAAATCAATTTTAAGAGAACTGTTCTAGGTTGATCTTGAGTGGATACCTGTAGAGGTCGGATACTTGTACGGCTAAGAGAAAGCCTCTTCTCTTTCAAATTCAGATTTGACGAAGAAATTACGAAACCGGTATGTAATTCGATCACATATTAAATTTCAGCATATGTTTAATTTCAGCATATGAAGTAGATTCTTGTTGTTTATATTTTATGCATGCATGATATAGATTAAAAGAAATTTTAATCTTCTATTCTACTATAATATTTAGAAAATAAAATTTTTGAAATAAACATGCATACTCCAATATAGAAATTTCAACATAATTACCATCCCATTGATGATTCAACAATCGGAAGCAATTCAGGAGTTAACCTATAATGACACAAATCTCAAATTCTCAACTCTTGAGAATATATGTCATTATCCATTAACTCCTTGGATGATTCTAGGACACATTATTTTAAAATAAAAATAATTACCTAATTTATTAATTTCAATAAATCAAGTATAAAATATGTCCTAGAATTAATACAATGTATCAGCTAATAATTAGCTTTTCAAATTATACATCCAACATATACTACATGGTTTAATGATACACAGTCATCTACTTTTTAATACATACTACAAGCTTTTTTGATATATACTCAGTAATAATCTAATACATGTCTTTAGAAAAATATTATGTCCTAAAAATTATGTATCGATTTATCTAGAGATATTTATTGGATCACTACTAGATGTATATCAAAAAAACTTATAGTATATATCAGAAAGTTGGTAAATATATATTACGATATCATGTAGTGCATACTAGTGAATATAATATTCTAGAAACTGCGTATCCATTTGTTTAGAAGTGTATTAAATGACTAATTTGTTAAATGCGTATAACCTAATCGTGTACTATATATTGGTGAACTTTATGTTTTGAAAATAGTGTATCGATTTATTCATAGATGTATATTGGATTAATATTAGGTATATATTCAAAAAACTTACAGTATATATCAGAAAATTGATGTGTATATATTACAATACCATGCAATATATATTGGTGAACATAATATTTTAGAAACTATATATTAATTTGCTTGGATCTATGTACTGAGTTGTCAGACAGCTAATTTGTTAAGTATGTATTATCTGGTTGTATGCTGTGTATCAGCAAACTTCGTATTTCAAAAAATATATATCAATTTATATGGAGATATGTATTGACTTACTTGATGATTAGTTTGTTTGGTATGTATCACTTGGTTATATAATATATATTGATAAAAAATATATTATAAAAATAAGGAAGAAAGAGAATTTTATATTTTTTATTTTTAATTATGAGACTAATGACTTCATTAATAGAAGTCTTCGACTTTAATTTTGCTTTTTATAATTGGTATTGGGAGAAATGTGACAAACTATGAAGCCAGTCCAAATATTTTTTTTTCCTCTCTTGCCCATCGCATATGATTTTTGTTCAATTATGCCAACCAAATACTTGGAGTTTTGTAAGAAAACTGTTTTGAATGCACTTCATTTTTTTCCCAAAGCAAATGATGGACCAAGGAGACGTATGATCTCGCTGCTCCTTGTAGATCCTTCACCCTTGTAGATTCTTCACATTTGCCTTATGCATGTTACGGCTGACATTGCTGGGACTTGATTCAAGCCCGGAGGAGAATGCTGTGATCGTTTGATACAGAATGAAGCTATGCCATCCACTCGCCCGGACGGAGCGTGAGTTCGCCACGCAACGCGTGCCTCGCGTTCATCCAACCCTCTTCGTGCTTCTTCACAGCCTGTTCCTGCGGAGCAACAGATCCTCCCGCCCAACGACGCTCGCCCCTTCTCCCATAAATACTCCCTTGCCCTCCGATCGACGGCTTTCGTCTCGTTTCATTCCTTCTAACAAGTAAGAGTTCCAAAGACCTCATCTGCTCTTCTCTTGGTCCGATCTCCTCCCCTCTCCCATTCTCTTCCTCTTGTTTTATTCTTTTGAAATTTAAGCGAAGATATTTGAAATCCACGGTAGATTTTCTCGAATTTCGTCTACTATTTCCGCCCAATAACTCTGGATATTTTCATATTTTTCTAGATCCGAGCATTTAAGTTAGGTAGGAAGCTGTGACAACTCCAAGTGTTGGCTCCCGAGGTTCAGGTAACTAGAATCTTGATCCCCCCGGCCCGATAAGTTTTGATGCAAATAGAATAATAAAGAGAGGATAGTATCTGTATAAATTTTGCGATGGCTATGTTACGCCCATTATCCTTGAAAATTTTTGCGGTTCTGGAGGTTTCTTTGATTTCGTGAATGAATCCGAAGGAAATGGCACAAGATTCTTGAAAACAGATTCAGAAATGTACTCGGTGTATTTATAGATCTTTTCAATCCAAGAACTCTAGAATTCCTGTCCTTTTCTAGATTTAAGCACTTCTGTGAGTGCATATAGATACGTGAAACCTCTGGATGCTGGTTTCCATGTTCAAAGCTCTCGTTCTTTAGTTTCTTGTAATTTTTAGAAAGTTTTTATTAGCTGGATGCGATTAGAAAGAGAAAAAATGCTTTTGGTCTACACATCTGCTGAAGTTCTATTGGAAGAAGATTTATCAAGAAATACTGATGGATAGGGTTATCAAGCGATCGCATAAGGTTTTTTTAGTGCATATAATTTTTGTACGTGTCACAGTTCTTGAGATTTGTTTGATTTAATGAATGAAGTGGGGTAGTTGCACAGCAGTGTATTTCAGACAACGTTTCAAGAATAAACCAGCACCACTATTTTTCTCAGAGCCACCTCCCTGTTGCCATAGTTGCATCATAGTTTGATCTGTGCACTGCTATGATCAAATAATTAAGAGTTGCTGGTTAAAGTTCCGTCTCAGTACTGAATATATATTGCATCTTTCTTTCTTGCCCTAGTCTTGCAATCTTAATCCCGTAATACAAATTTTGCACTTCTCTTTTGTTAACTAGGTAAGTGAAGCAATCAAACTGACCATCAGCAAAAGTTTGAAGAAATGGGATCATACACAGACTCATACTCACTGAGATCTGTAGCTGATTTGCCTGCACCCTTTCGTTCCACTTTTAGTTTCAGGTGGTACTTGGCTCAATTATAAACTAATATGTGTATTAACATTTCCTTTTTTTCCCCAGGAACATTGGCTTTTATTGATTCATTCTGTAAGTTTTGATTGCATAATAGAGGGACAATTTAGTTAGTATAATTGGGACTCTGTTGTTTGGTTATATTATGAGTCTGCCTTGCTACATTGAAGCTTTTCTAAAACTGGCTATTTTTGGTACCGCTTTGTACATGGATAATATATTCCCTCGTACCCAAAGAGATGGCCCAATTCCCTCTGCATAGAAGGTATGGTCAATAACAGACTTGATTCTGTGTTTCTGAACTTAATTACACAACCTATACCTTTCAAATTATTAAATGAATTATGAATCCAGTCCATAAAATTCTTTGGTGACAGATATTCCAGCTTTTGTTTTTTTACTAAAATTTCCTGCTCGTGTAATCCTCACAAACTAACAAATTCCTAAAAAAAATGCATTTTGGCAACATCATCTGAAATCATGATCTGATATTGATTTTCCATCAATTCATCAACCTCACAAAGCCTAAAACCATTGCGTTATTACAATAATACAGTGCCTTGACGAGTGCAAGATGGGTGCTGTCTTCATGAACTTCACTCATGCTCTCAAATTTTGATAAGATGCTTTGAGAAGTAATGGTGTTTTGTCTGTATACAGGTATTTTAATTCCCTGCAAAGCGAATGCTATTCTGGTTGTTTTCTCTCAGATATAAACATGGTCATTTCAGCACCAACTGGAAGTGGTAAAACGGTGCTCTTCGAGCTGTGCATTTTGAGACTTCTCTCAAGGTTCCTTTCACAGGAGGGAAGATTTAATCACATAAAAGGAAACCTTAAAACAGTATGCTCCTAACCTACCAAGCATATGTTTCTTTCTGTTTTCTGGTGAGGCAATCTCCAAATGGAACAAAGCAAGCAATTAAACTTGAGTCCTTTAATTTTGATAGAGAACATTTTTTTGACCTTATTATCAGTTTCAACCAAGTGTATCTAAGTCTTAAAAGCTAAAATTGATTTGATGATTCTCCTATGTTTCAATAATAGCCGTGTGAATTTTCATTACATCATATAGTGGGTGCTGTAACTCATGACCTGCCTTTTGATAGCAAACTCAAGATCAGACCATTCCCATCATATTTCTTGTTCCTATCATCTATAATATGTCCAGACTCCAGACATGGTGGAGATACTGAAGGGACTGAACTGTATAAATCCTCTGGGGTGGGATTGATAAGTATAGACATGCATACCTGCACAAAAATAGATATAATATAATGATATTCTAAGTCATTATTCAAAATGGACTGCATGTACTGCAATTCTTTTTTCCCTTTATTGACAAATATTTGATATCTGTTGGGACTAACTTTATTAGCTTTTGTTTCTTTATGATGAATACGAAAAGATCTATATAGCTCCATCGAAGGCTTTAGTGCAAGAAAAGCTCCGTGATTGGAATATGAAGCTTGGTTCATGGGGAATTAATTGCTTGGAGATGACAGGAGACAGAGAATTTTATGAGATAAAAAATATACAAGAGGCAGATGTCATTCTAACTACTCCTGAGGTGAATGGAGAAAATTGCCTTTTATTTTTCTTTTCTAATAGTATAAGGTAATTAGTTTCATATTCAGTTGCGTGCCTTCCTTTTGTTAACTGGCTGTAATACAGAAATTTGATGCTGTCACCCGTCATGGCATAAGAGATGGTGGCTTAAGCTTCTTTAGTGATATTGCACTTGTACTCATTGATGAAGTTCACTTGCTTAACGACCCTCGTGGAGCTGCCTTAGAAGCAGTGATTAGCAGGATAAAAATGCTCTCTCGCATCTTAGAGATGAGCTCTAGTCCTTTGTCAAATGTTCGCTTTCTTGCAGTTTCAGCCACAATTCCAAATATTGAGGACCTAGGTATGGTGTATTTTTTTCTGAAACTGATTTTCACACTATTATTGTGTACTTAACTTAAATTTACTAGGATAAGTTTCATATTTTTCACTTTGATTGTTGACATTTCCAATCCTCCAGCGGAGTGGCTCTTGGTTCCGCCTGAAGGGATCAAAAGGTATTCCATGGTGAATCTAGCTGAGGCTATAAAGTTTTCTGACAGCTGTCTCATTCCTTCTACTATATGCACTACAGATTTGGAGAAGAGATGAGGCCAGTAAAGTTGATGACCAAGGTTTATGGTATCCTTCTTCTTCTTCTACCCCACCCCACCTGAGAATGCTAAATACAACTGATGCATTACATGTTTTATCTAAAATTGTGATCTCAGCCTAAATTAGGTCACTGAGAAAAAATAAATGTCTGATACCTTAGATAATAATTTCCAGATTCCTCTTTCTGTGCCTCAAGTCAAATACAGTGCATATGATATGCAATATACATGGTGCTTTTTCAATGCAGTATGCTTTTTAAAATTCGGTTCATTGTTATAAAGCAATAAAAAATGTCATGATGCCATTTGTGAAACTCTGGTCAAGTCAACTTTATTTAGGCATGGGCTTGACATTATTTTGGCATGGAGCAGCATATTTTAATGTACAATATGTAGGGGAAACCGCAGCAAAGAGGTATGACAATATGGCCAACGTAATAAATGAAATTCTAGAGTGCGTTTGGTAGCATTCGAAGCACAAATTCGTGGCTTAGGCTTTATATGTTCGAGAGATAATTTAACTGTTATTATTGTAATTTGCCTTTTATCTGGTAAGCTAACTTGTCATGGAGTTTCTTTAGCTGTCTGAGCCTCTATCTTTGCTGCATTAAATCTGACAATTTCATATTTATTTTTATTTTTGTTTTTCTAAATAACAATAATATTCTTATAGGTTGTGTCAGCTATATAGATGGTCTTTTACCGCATACCACTGTTAACATGTTAGTTTCTAAGGGTATTCATTTAACTAAGCTTTTGAGTATATTCATTTAATTATTTGTTATGGAGCTAAGCACCTTGTATCGTTTCTTCATAATGCTATTAATCAGCATTTATATGCATGAGGTTGCCCTTTTAAATATTTCTCACATCTTTTGCAGGTTATGCTCCAGCAAGAAATGACTTTTTATTTGAAAAGGTAGCTTTTACAATTTACTTGCACTTTTCTCTCATTTCCCATGACTTATGCAAGAACAACATCCACCCATCATCCCATAAAGAAGTTACTCTTAGATGGTAGTTGGTTCCCATCCCCCTGATGGTTCTTATTCTGTTGTATCATGTCTATCATGCAGCGCCTTCAAAATTTCATCTTTGGTAAGGGCATAACTCTTCCAAGTTCCGACTGTTAGATAGCCTGTCCTTTTTTTCCTGATAGTTTTCTTTCATATCCAACATTAAATCATTGGCTACAGATATCCTCATGCAACATTCAAAAGGAAAGTCTGCGCTTGTCTTTTGTTCTACCAGAAAAGGAGCACAGGAAGCTGCACAGTGCCTCTCTCAGACTGCAATGAACCTGGGTTACTCAAATCCATTTATAAAATCCAAACAACAACAAGAAAGACTAAAGGAAGCTGCTTTATCTTGCAGTGATAAAAATATGCAGTCATGCATTCTTTATGGTGGTATGAATTAAACTGTCTTGTTAAACAGTCTAATCTTGCCCATTAGAACTTTCTTCCTTATCATCTAAGCTCCTTTCATTTGTCTTGTCGTGGCTAGCATCTAACTTAAAATGCTTTTTCATATTCTTAGAGAGTCAGATATTATTGTTACTCACTTGCCCTTTATCTTCCAGTTGGTTATCATAATGGTGGGCTTTGCTTGAAGGATCGAAACCTGGTCGAGGGTCTCTTTCTGAAGGGCGATCTCCAAATACTTTGTACTACAAACACTCTTGCACAAGGGGTCAACTTACCTGCACACACAGTTGTAATCAAATCAACACAATATTTGTAAGTTCAATTCATGTTTAAGGTTGCTGCTCAACTTTTCTTGCAAATTTGTAGAAATTGTTATTGTTAATGTCTCCTTGCAAATTTTTACAAATCATAGTAGTTCATGTCTCCTGTAATTGCACAGCAACAAAGAAAAGGGCCTCTACTTGGAATATGAAAGGTCTATGGTACTGCAGGTTGGATATCTTTGTGCCCATCCTCCTCTGTATTACTCATGTCTGCACTTCTTGATGATACAGTAATACTGGGTTTGTCTTGATTTCTCTTATTTCACTCTTAAAATGATACCACGGGTACTAAAGCTGCAACAGTTTTTAAAAAGTCTTTACAACATGATACTTAGGTCTGTATAGTAATAATTGTAGCATATTTACTTGTGAAGATTATCACCTTGTTTGACAAGTTCTTTTTAACCATTATATGTAAGACCATCTGTTTTCTGTTTTCTGACTTTCAATGACATGACTTATGCCGACCTCTAATAACATGCCTTCATATTGGATACTTTACATGCATATGTACACAATATTTTTTCCGTATTTTTGTTTAAATACATATACAACTGGATCCTCTGAAGGTTGTTTGATCTTAAGGTGGTTTATATTTTTGAAATATATTTATGTTTATTATTTAAACAAGTTTGACAATAGTTATCATATACTGTAGATTGTTTAAGTTGCAACAGCTATATTCAGCAGCCCCACTTTTTTTTTAATGAAATTTATATGTTATGTGTGGGTATCTGCAGATGAGTGGCAGGGCAGGTCGTGCACCATTTGATGATACTGGAACAGTTGTCATCATGACAAGAAGAGACACAGTTATTTCCCTATGATACAAGTCTTTGTAATTTTGCCTCTCTCTGCTAATCCACAAGATTCTTAATATGAAAATAATTATGGATTCTATCAGAATTTCTGTGACATAGGCTGTCTGATAGTTTGTTACCTATGTAGGTTCACTTGTATGAGAATCTCTTAAATGGATGTGAAATGGTGGAGTCTCAGTAAGTTTCTTTACCTAGAAATACAATATATATGCACTTCTTAGAATTCTTAATAACTCTACGCTATTTCAAATATCATCTATACTACTTTGTACTGAGTGTTATCATCATCTTAGGTTGCTTTCATGTGCAATAGAGCACATAAATGCTGAGATTGTTCAGATGACAGTCTCTGATATAAGCATGGCAATTGAGTGGCTGAAATGTTCATATTTGTATGTCCGGATAAAGAAGGTATGCCATCATTATCATCTGATGTAATTCTGGTGAACAGATGTCTGCCTAATTAGTTATCTGACTTCTGAATGCATAATCAGAATCCTGAAAATTATGGAATTAAGAGAGGAATTCCTCGTGAACGCCTAGAAAAGAATTTACGAGGTACTACTGACAAGTGGTAGATTTATTTTGGTTGTTATATGGTTAAATTTCATAGAGTTAATTGTTTTTCTTTTTGACTTGCAGAAATATGCATTCAAAAAATCAATGAGTTATCAGAATATGGAATGATTTGGACCGATGAAGATGGTTTCCTTCTAAAATCATTAGGTGTCCTATATTTCTCATCATACTCTGTGCAAGATTTAGTAAATAAATTTTGAGTTGATTCCTGACAGTTCCCAAAACAAAGTGTTAATTATTATTGATATAGCCAATAAAATGATCATTTACACATGCTGTTTTGCACTTGTAACCATGTATGACTTTTTCTTTGCATATCTTGATATTTTAAGAAGAGAACATGTCTTTGCTCTCCTCCACATGAGGGTATGATCCTTTGCCACTAGGGCAAGGTGCAGGGGTTTGATTTCCAGTGGGAGTTAGCCCACAAGGGTGGAGTGTGTATAGGGTAGAAAGGTGGGAATTAGCCCCTCCTAATCTTAAAAAAAGGACAAATATATTAGAACAACACAACAATAATAATGGTGATGGACCATAAAGTTGTTATCAAAGGCTTGATTGTCATGATTGTTATTGTTCCTTTAGCTCTTTGCTTCCAATTCGTGCAGCTGAATTCGCTGCTGCTTAGTTCTATGGCCATAGGTTTTCCATTTGGTTCGTTCTAATGTGAGTAGAGTGTTGCATGGGAGTCTCACTTGAAGCTGGATGACAAATCCTCCTAAGAAATGTGTTATGAATCTGTATACCTTTTAGCAATGGCCAGACATACTCAAAACATCATGTGAGCTATAACGCTCAATTGCTCAGAAGTATTGCTGAAAGTGCATAACGAGAATCAAGTTATGCAGAAGATATAGCAAAAGTGAATCCATCATGACAAATTCAAATTGATTAGGTTTGTTCTTTATCAACTATAGGGCGGCATTGGCACAACGGCAAGGTTGCTGCATTACGACCTAAGTGTTATGGGTTCGAAACATAGAAACAACCTCTCTCTATGTGGGGGTAAGGCTACATATGTTTGACCCTCCCTAGACCCTATAGTGGTGGGAGCCTCATGCATTGGAATGCCCCTTTATTTTTAGTTCTTTCTGTCAACTAAACTATGAAGAAAAGACAGAATGTAAGTCCATGGCTTTTACAACCATAAAATAACTCTTAAAGCATGCCAATATCTTTTTCTGAAACCCAGCTCGTCTATCTGCAGAACCTGGAAGACTGATGACAAAATTTTATTTGAAATTTGAGACAATGAAACTTATTGTCAAAGCTCCTGGAAGTTCCAACTTGGGAGATGTCCTTCAAATCATTTGCCATTCTGAAGAGCTTTCCTGTATGTGCTTTTGAGTATTAAGCATGTCGCTATACTTCAGTAAGGTACAAATGTTAATGAAACCTATGAAAAAAAATAAAGGGATCCAGCTGAGACGCAATGAAAAGAAGCTTCTGAATGACATAAACTCTGATAAAGAAGGTCGACTTCGCTTTCATGTCATTGGTGAGAATGGAAAAAGGAAAAAGCGTATACAGATGAGAGAGGAAAAGATATTTGTACTAGCAAATGATGTCTTGACGGGTGACCCTTCAGTTCATGATTTGTCCCTCAACCAGGTCTCCTCTCTGATAATCCGAGAGATGTTTATATTGCTACTTTAGTCTTTACTAACTAATTATCAACATTTCATGCAGGACATGAACTCAATATGCTCGAATGGGTGTAGGATTGCCAAATGCATGAAAGAGTGTTTTATCTACAGAAAGAACTACAGGGGAGCTACAAATTCTATACTTCTTGCCAAATGCTTCCACCAGAAACTCTGGGATGATAGTCCTTTCTTGCTGAAACAACTCCCTGGCATTGGAATGATCACGGCAAAGGTTTCACATTTCCGGTTCCTTTTCTTAATTATCATATTGCTTCCATTAGTTCATTGCAGCATTGCTTTTGTTTCTTGATTTGAATGAATTTGCAATGCTAGGCACTAAATTCAGCAGGAATTAATTCATTTGAAAGTATGATGGAAGCTGATCCCAGAAAAATAGAAATAATAACAGGTCGCAAATATCCATTTGGGAACCACATCAAAGAATCTCTGCAGTCACTTCCTCCAGAGGTTGAGATACAGATAAAGGAGGTTGAGTGCAAAAGGCAAGGGAAATCAAGGTTGATAATAGCATTAACTCGTGTATCACGCACAACTACATCCGGCAAACACCACTTCGCTGATATGGTATGCTTTTAGGAGTTGAGCTTTCTTGTTGCGCTTGATCATGGTTGTGTTAATGAAATCTTCAATACTCTCTGTTCTTGCATTTGCATCCGAATATCTTTCTTCTGTTTTTCTTTCTCAAAATATTTCTTCTACAAAATATAAAAGGCAGATTTATTTGTACAGATGGTTGGTTCAGAAGAAGATAATATGATTCTCTTTCATGAAAAAATAAGGTGATACGTTTTTCTATTTTTGATGATATAAGGTAGCACCTTGTCTCTCTGTTCTAATCTCTCATGGTTTCAACTTTTCTTCATTGTTCAACCCAGAGCTGAAGAATTTTCCAGGTATGTTTTCTGCTATGTTCAGCAACTGTTTCCTTCTATTTTTTGCTTCTGTTCAAAATCATATAGAAAATGCTTCCAAAAGCAGTGCTTTAAATACATTGTTGGTATTGCAGAAAATTTAGTATAAATTAGTTATATTACTTTTCGGCTGGAATTCTTTATACTTGACCCACTTGCATGTTGCAACATCTGGTGAGAATCATTGACAATTACTGATTTGCCAACGTTCATTCTCTGGATACTATCAGCTGTGGCGCACTTTTCTGGTATCTTAAGCTATCGATTGTCTAACTAGGATAAATAAGACAGCTAAACAAAGTAAAATTGTTAAAATTCTTGATGACTGCATGCCTAAAAATACCTTGAAGGGGCCATTTCTGGTCTTTCAACGGTGGCTCTTGGGAGAGCAATCTGGTTAAAGACATTAACTTCATGCATAATATGTTCTCCTCTCATGACCGCTGGAGTTCTCCGGAGTTGGTGGCAACCTGTCTTGGGTGAGCTCCGAGTTTAAGGTATTGCCTGGTTGCTGGATTAGGGCAAGACAAATCCCAACCCCTTTGGTAGCTAGCTTAGGTTTCCATCTTTTCAATCTATATCAGATCCCCCAATACTTTTTTGCATGATGCTTTTTATGTTCCTTTAGCTGCTATTTTTCCCAGTCAATATCCAATAAAGCAGTACATTGCCTGTTCCACCCTTCTATGGCAAAATGGTTGCTTTAGGAGAGGCTGGGAAGGAGGGACTTTGCTAAAAATCATAGGTCTCTGATGAAGAAGGTCTTGACCTTTTTTCCTTCCATTGCTTGGCTAGGTTCATGCAAGGAAGGGAAGATATTCATGCAGGTCATTCAACACCTAGGCAACAGCATTTTATGCAACAGAGGTGATTTCAATAGAGGGCGAGACTTGGAACAAAGGAAGGTTACTCTATTTTGACCTAGGTGTCATGTGTTAGAAATATGGAAACAGCATCTCTGCATGCAAAGGTAAGGCTGTGTCCATCTGACCCTTCCTAGACCTTGCAAATGTGGGAGCCTTGTGCACTGGGACATCCTTTTTTTTGTTAGAAATGATGTCAACAAAAATTATCAGCTTTTCAAGACATACTCCAAGCAAAATTATCAATATGCAATGTTCTCCCATGTGTATGCCTAGAGTCTCCACCTAATGATTTGAAGATCATTACATGTAATGTGAATAGACATAACAATGGCCATATAAGTGAGCTATCCATCTCATAATTAGTTGTAACAGTTTTGGCAGCAATCTGTTATTGCATCTTAGCATGCAGTTAAATATTATAGCCATACGGTGATCTAGACATTTGGTATGCATAAACTTATTAATCATCTCATAAGGGCAAATGAACAATTATACTTAATGTGCTTAATTGAGATTTGTCAATAAATCAATAATAATGTTATGGTAGGTGTAAAATATTGGCTTTTCCAGGCACCAAGTCTATTAATCTGGTAAGGAGAAGACCACAAATAGGACAAGATAACAGCAGGTTTTGCACAGATGTGACTGGAAGTGTTATTTTGTGGGCATTTAGTTCTCTGTCATGCTGTTGTCAACCATGGCTTAGCCTAGCGCTCAAAAGGGGAAGCTACAAGGTTATAAACCTTTAAAATCCGGATCAACCACACCATGGATATAATTTAATCGAATAAATTAGAAATTCTGAAGTTTTATGGCTCATGTTGTCTTTGCTTCATTTTTTTTCTGACTGTGTGAAGAGCAAACTGACATGATTACACCAAATGAATCCATCATACCCAAGCTAACATAACTATTAGGCTTTCTTTTTTTCCATTGCAGTACACATGGAGTATTAGGTTCTACACTGCATTTTACTCAAATGGATTACATTTTCACAAAATTGTGGCATATAGTTGAGGAATGGCGAGCATCACCTTCGTTTCAAACTAAAATGCATGCAATATGTCAGTTGTGGCATTCATTAATTCATATAGTTGGACAGTTTCCATGATCATTAGATAGCAACCTCTTTGATTTATTATCACAGGGACCTGAAATCTTTTCTTCATGCATATAACTGCAGGAAATGTTATGTATATTTGTCTAGTTTTACTGAAATGATGTTAGTTTTGATTTACTGATATAAAAGCAGAAATTGAAAATCTTTAACATTTTATAAGGCCAGTTTTTCTTTCCTTGCTCCACCCCAACAATCATTTTTTCTCCCAAAAGAAGCATGTTTTATCCAGAGTCCTTTTTTTTTTTTAACCTTTTGTGACTGATGAGACAGTCAGTTTGCAGCCCCTATATTGTTACGCTTCTTGTATCATGCCCGCAAAATGCGAGGGTGACTGTAAAGGCTGATCTTATTTTTGAAGAATATGGTAAGATAAGCTTGGAATAGAATGCTATATTTATGATAGGCATCTACTTAAATAGAAGATTCATTCGACTTGCTCTTTGGTTGTACCTTGAAGTCGGCCTCGATGTCCATGAAAAATTTGTAATTACCAAGGAATTCAGCTTTACTAAGACAGATGAACACGGAAGTAAAGCAACGACACTTTCTTATTCCTCCCCAAAAGAAATTTATATCATAGAAGCTGATAACAAGAACGGACCTAAGGCCACAGCCGGAGATACTCAGTTCTTAAGCAACTCAAACAAGGTTCAGTCTTCAGTGTAAGTGGTTTTTCCATCTCAAATTGCGATAGGTTAACTGTAGTTTAGAAAATGCAGGTCTGCTAGGAATCTGTTTTTTCTTTTAATCACTTCCAACCTTTTTTTCTGTTTTTTTTTTTGATATATTTGGTACAAATGCACGGCAGGCCCAGCTTTGATCTCCTACAGGACGAAACCGACGAAGGTATGTGTACGAGGCTCCTCTAAGCCTCGGTATACCATTGAATATTTTTTTTCGATTTCTAATATTTTGTCTGGGTGAGCTGAGATAATAATTGTTCATTATGTTGGTCGTCCCTGTTTCCTTCGGCACGACTTCGCAACTAATTTTTGTCTGTGCAAGATTTGTTAACTCTTGAACATGGAGAAACTGAGAGCAAAACCAAGACAGAAGGCATGATATTTGACCACATTCGCAAGAAGTCTAAAAATTTTCCAACTCTTTTGACATCGAAGGCAATGGATTGTTCGCACCAGCCACTGATCCTGACAAGAAAAGGGACTCCTCTAGCGAACCATTTTGAGCAGAATGAGATTGAGGTCCATTTCGATAATGTGATTCTGATAGATTCTGAACCTACCGATGCCTCTCCAAAGTCCACTAAAGCAATAAGCTCTCCAATCGAGACAAAGGGAAGCTGCAAGAAAATCTCCGGAAGCTCGAGCAGCATTTCGGACAGTGAGTTTTCCAGCGCATTTGCAGGTGACTTGAATGATGGGTCAGAGAACAACAAGCTCACCTACGATGGCCCGCTGGAGGGTATGAAGATGGTGGGCTGCAAAAGAGCCTTTCCTATGGAACTAGATCCAGTTTCCAAAAGGCCAGATGTCCAGCAGCACCGTTCGTTTGAACCACCAGGCGATCGGAGGGAAGTGTCTTTTCTTGGGTTCAAGAGTGTCTTTTCATTTCTGTGATTGATGACTGTGGATAGATCTGCTGCTTGAAAGCAATCTGGAGCAACTTTCTACCAGACAATGACATTCCTCACAGGCTCTCTTCTTCTTCCTCTTGTGTGTAAAAACACGCCCCAATTCAGTTGCTCATTTTGCACTTCAAGGGAACTACTGAGGTAGATTCTTCCGGAAGGACCGTGAGAACCTATTAATCTGCAAATATTTGAAGCTTATAGGCATCTGAATTCATGCCTTCGAAGGTATACTGTGAGGTCGTATTATTTTGACTGCTCGACAGATTCATGCATTCATACTAAGGTCTCTAAACTGACCGCACAGAGGTGCCAAAATAATTGGCAGTTGCTACTAATAACCTTCCAACATACGTTTCATCCTTCCGCGTCTTTCTAGCTAGACCTGGGCCAGGTTTCGCCATACTAATAACGACCAGAAGCAAACGATTTTAAGCCAGTAGCCTAGCTTCAATCTGGAATGATTCTTGATACAGGTAATTTTAGCACACTTCCTGGCCATGGTACACCTCTAATATACCATGATGGACGATCTTATCCTGTGTTGGATAAGCGATGGGTTGCAATAGACTGTGCAGGTGAAACCTAAGGAGCATTCCTCAATTGTCATGCCCGTCCACCTATCAAACAAGCAGGTCACGCCTCTTAGCTCTTTGCTTTCCAAGTACCATGACTGTAAGAGCCGGTCGAAATGGACCCATCCTTCACCATAATCCCTCAAAAATAAAAATGACGAAAGAAGCGGAAATTGATCAGAACAGGAAAATTTAATCCCCTGCCTGATCTCATGTTGTGGATGAAGTTATGGTCACCAAGTGGCTGGATAGAGTTGCGCGTCAATGGGGGATATAGTCGAAGGCTATTTGGATGGAATATGTCGGTGAAGTCTGGCTTTATTTGAGGACTATCGAGCTTATCCGCTTTCTATCTTCTTTTTCCTTAAATTGCTCCTTTCTCAATCGATTTTCAGCATCGAAGCCTCCCCTGCCTCCCTCCTCCTTCCTCATCTCCATAGTCACCGTGCCCTTGTTGAGTTTCGCCGTCCTCCTAAGATTGGCTTTTTTCTCCTCAAACCACCGTAGCACTATTTTTTCCTATTTTTCATCAACACCCATCGTGATCCATCCTACCAGCTTGCAACTCATTGCCGCAGCCGATGCGGCACCATTGTAGTCGTTGACCCCATCTCCTCCTCCTCCCTCTGCTCTCCCCCTTAGCGATCAAACCCTATTTGGCTTGAAGAGAGAGAGAAAGAAAAGAGGGAAAGAAAGAGAAGTGAGAGAGAGAGGAAAAGAGAGAAAAAAAAGACAGACAAAAGGAAAAAGAAAAAAAGGAAGGAAAAAAAAATGAGGGGCAAATTCGAGACATTTAGATTTGCCCCATGATCCGACTCAAATCGTAATGTAGACCAAGCATCTCTATCTCCTCTTCAGATTAGTTGAGTCAGATCAAATAGATCGGATCTTGATTGTCCTTTCCTTTATAAGTCTTGCAAGTTATTAGATTGCACTTAATTAGTCTAATTTTACCTTTGATTAACGATATAGATTTGATTCAGGATTTTGAGCTAGATCAGAAGAAGCAAAGATCTAAGGATCAGGCCACATGTCAAAGATCGTGAATTTTGGATTTGATCATCGATAAGTTTTCTTTCATCTCTAGATTTATTTTTGTGCATATTCATATGTTTAAAAATTAAATTTTATTCATAAAAATATTAAAATATTTAAAAATTATTAAAATTTAAAAATATATATTTATGCATAAAAAATAATTTAAAATGTTGGATTAAGCATGGTGTCACCTCAACATGATTACATATTTGAAATGAGATGATTTTTTTTATTTTAATATTGTATGATTTCTAGAAACAAGATTATCCATGTTTATCCTCGTACGAATTTTGAATAAAAATTATTCTTTTGTTTTTGAAAATGAGATGTGAAAAACTTGATTTGATATTATTGTGAAAATAAGTATGGTTATATGGTTATGGTAAAATCAATATAAGAACCGATCCAAATGGACCCAGTTCAGTATCCTTCACCATAATCCCTCAACAAGAAATGGCGAAAAAAAAAAAATTGATCAGAATAGGGAAACTTAATCTCCTACCCGATCTCATGCTGTGGATGAAGTTATGGCCACTGAGTGGCAGGATAGAGTCGTGCATCGATGGAAAATATGGCCGAAGGCCATTTGGATAAACTATGCTGGTGAAGTTCTGCTTTATCTGGGGACTACCGAGCTTATCCCTTTTCCATCTTCTTCTTCTTAAATCGCTCCTTCTTCGATCGATTTCCAGCACTGGAGCCTCCCTCCTCCTTCCTCATCTCCACAACCATCGTGACCTTGCCAAGTGTCGCTGCCCTCCTAAGATTGACTTTTTCCTCCTCAAACCATCATTGCATTGTTTTCCCTGTTTTTCATCAACACCCATCGAGATCCATCCTGCCAGCTTGCAACTCATTGCCGTGGTCGCCACAATGCCACCGCATTGACCCCATCTCCTCCGTCTCCCTCTGCTCTCTCCCTTAGTGATGTAATCTTATTTGGCTTGAAGAGAGAGAAAGAAAAGAGGGAAAGAAAGAGAAGAGAGAGAGGAAAAGAAAGAGAAAAAAAGAGAGACAAAAGAAAAAAGAAAAGAAAAAATGAAAAAAAATGAGGGGCACAGATCTAACCCAAATCACAATGTAGATCAAGCATCTCTCTCTCCTCTTTAGGTTAGTTAAGTCAGATTGAATAGATTGGACCTTGATTGCCCTTTCCTTTATAAGTCTTTCAAGTGATCAGATCGCACCTAATTAGTCTGATTTTATTTTTGATTAATGATACAAATTTGATCCAAAATTTTGATCTAAATTAGGAGAAGCACAGATCTAAGGATCAAACCATATGTCGAAGATCGTGAATTTTGGATTCTATCATCAGTAAGTTTTCTTTCATCTCTGATTTTATTTTTGTACATATTTATGTATTTAAAAATATATTTTATTCATAAAAATTATTAAAATATTAAAATTATTGAAATTTAAAAATATATATTCATGCATGAAAAGTAATTTAAAATGTTGGATCGAGCATGGTGTCACCTCATATAATAGAAAATTTGGGAAGAGATAAATTTTTTTTTAATATTGCATGATTTCTAGAAAAAAAATTATGCATGTTCATCTTTGTATGAATTTTTGAATAAAAATTATTTTATTATTTTTTTGGAGGATGTAAAAATTTGAGTTGATATTGTAATGAAAATAAGTATGATTATTATAAAAAATTAGTTATGATGAAATTATGAGAAAAACTCTCTAGTTTGACTATGATTCGGGTCTAGTCAAAGGGACTGATCATTGGCCACATATTAGAAATATATTTCTTTCAGACCTAACCAGTTGGGGCTAATCACTAGCAAATCTAGTTCTTTCGAACCTAGTCAGTCGGGGCTGATCACTGGTACATGCTAATGAGTCGAGTATATGTATTTTAAAACTAGTCTCTTTATCTTGTTATGGATATAATCATGATCATATGAATTAGAGTTAGTTTTTTTCGGACCTAGCCAGTTAGGATTGGTTGTAGGAATACATTGATACATCACATGTTTGTTATTCAGAGGCTGGTCTCTTTCGAGCCTTGTCATAGGATTGATTGTGGTCGTAGTCGCCAAAGACTGAGAGAAAATTTTTAAATTTTTACTGATATGCATGGCATGTTTTGAAGAAAAATTATATTATTATATATTATTATTAAATTATTATATTTTAAAAATTAATTATACTCGATCCATCAGAGATATAGATAACTTATTAAGTCTGTAAAGCTCACCCCTTCTTTTCTATTTTTTTTAGATCTGAAAGATTTTATGAGGTTTGGAATCGAGTAGTGAGGAGCATAGAATCTTAAAAGATATTTAGTTAGTTTATTTTTAGAAAAATAATTGACATTGATTATAATGAGAAATTGGTGACATATACTTTATTTGAATCAATAAAATTAGAGGTTTACTTTTATTACCACTGTCTAGTATGATTTGGTGTGATATTTTTGAATATGAAGGTAGACCTTGCATCTTCTTTATGTCCTTGCCCTAAAGAGTGTGAGATCATCATGTGCCCAATTCGAATGCTGGATTCGGAGCATGACAGAGTGGTATTAGAGCTTACGTTAAAGATCTTAAGAACTTAGATTAGTGAGAATGGGGTAGAATTAGGATCTTGATTGATTATCTCAAAATAATTATGGGTGTTTAAATCTAATAAAATTGTTATATAATATCTAAGCTTCTCTTATGGATATAAGTTATGGATGGGATTAATAATTGATTGGAAATTGGAATAGTTTAGTTCTCTAACTAGAAAATAGAAAATGGAAAGAAGGCAATCTAAATGATTATTTGAGGATATTTTTAAATGAAGAAGACTTTTATGATCAAGATGAGATTTGTCAAAGAACAAAATGGGGTTTTATTGTGTAATAGTTAACAAATATCTTGAATGATTCCTTTACTTGATGTTTTCAGTGGATTCTATAAGTTATAGTTTAATGTTCTCTCTAATTATGATACTCTAGCAAATTTAAGATCATGATAAATAAGTTGAAAAGGTATATAATTGTAAAACCACAAATAGAAATATTTTTCTCATTGGTAGAATTGATCTTGTGGTGAAATCATGAGGGCTTATGTCTAGGAGTTTTCATTTAATCTGTGAACTAGATTACTAGATTTTATGTTGAATTATTTGAAGTTAAAAATTAGATTTATGAGATGATCATGGATTTTTGTACAGCCATTATTGAGGTGCTGGTGGAATTTCATATTAGTTTTTTTATAGAGACTATGAGAAGCTTAAATGAGTTTAACCTATGATTCTAGAGGATTTATTTTTCTCACCGATGAGTTAATTTTAGAATTTTTGATTATTGAAATACAAAGTTGATGATCTTGAAAGACAAACATTGACTATGAATTAGTTAATTAAATTATCTAGGATTGGTCTACCTCAAATTGGTCTAAAATATAATATCTTGATCATAAAATAGTGCGAATATGATAATAATTATCTCGAGGTATAATTATGAACCAATATATTTAGATAACAAAATCCTTTGTTTGGATTTTATAAAGTTCTAATCTAAATCATTAAGAAATTTTGGAAAAGGATTGATCAAAGATGCACAGAGAAAGTGTGGCAGTTTGAGTTATTTAAAATGAATCAAAAATATTGATTTAAGTTTGTAATGTATTATAATGGAAGATGTCTTTATCTAGTAAAAGAGGTTTTTATTCATAAAAGAAATGTGAGTACTATGAATTCTTAGGCTAGTCATGATATGGCTATATTAATTGTACTAAGGTTTTGATCACTTCATATATAAGGTTAGTTGATTGTTAATTAAATTTGGTCTATTTGGCAAGTATTTGAATAAATCTGGTGTGATTCATTTCTTCTTTATGATCTCAACTCAGATTAGGAATCATGATATCGATACTTTATTTTCTTATATTTAATTTTTATGATTTAATTCTAAGATCATTTCTATAATTATAATGGCTCATTGTTGCCTAAAACTATTACTATATATAATTATGATCACCTTCACAGTCATGTAATGATTTGATTTTAATCAAGATGGATCATTACCTTTTGTTGAATCAAAACTTCATAATGGCATTTGTGTTGAATTTATTTCAAACTCTATTCCAAATACAATTGATTTTGATAATCGATCTTACTGTAAGGGTTTTGCATCCAATTGATCTCAACTCAATCTAAAGTAAACATGCATTTATTTCAATCTTAGAGTCTTGGTCACTAAATTAGTGCTAATCTTATTAGTCCATATCTTAATTCTAAGCATGATAGAAAACTTTTGATTCGGTAATCACAATGATTTTGATCGAGGAGAGATATGATCTTTGATTGCATATCATCAGGACAAAATTTCAGAATCGATGTGGAGGTACTAAATTGTGAAGTATTCGTGGAGAAAAGATCGCATGTCCGATCGATCAGATTAGAGTGCAGCAGAATTTCAAAAATTTTTCAATCCGATATGCAATCCGATCGAGATCTAATCTTGAATGTGGCCAGATCGATCATGCATCTAGATCAAAAGATATCAAAAAAATAAAGATTTAAACTACTTTGAATCAGATGGTAATGTGATCATATCACCTTATGCAGGTAGAAGAACTCCACAATCTGATGATCTATGGATTCGAGGTTTGCTGTTGAGTCGTACATGTGTCCGACCTCTACAGTTATCCACTCAGGCTCGGACTATGATGCTCTCTCCATCTTTGATCCATCTACTCCTACATAGATCTACAAACTCCTGGATCAGCTTTGAATCTGATCTCCAGTAGGATTCCGATCAGCACCTGATCGCAGCCTTCTTGATTCTTCACGTAGATCAAATGGATCTCAATACTTCGAGACCATCAGATGGAATACGCAACATCTTTGGACATGGGAGAGGATCAGAGATTAGAGAGGAGAGTGGAGATCGCATGGAGAAGAGGAGAGGAGGCATGGAGACTTTGTTATGATAAACACTAGTGTCAAACCATTTGATAGGGGCCCTCTTATAGACATTTGATCCAATCAAATACCTTAAAGCAGAAGGACTCTGCTAAGGCACCGCCTCATCTAATTTCTCCCCTCATTTTGTCATACAAAATCATCGAGGAATTCAGATATGACGAGTGCAAGGGATAAGAGTTGTTATCGCCTAAGTCAATCCTCCTCGATTCGAATTCGAATGCTTCAAATTTGAATTCGAATTCAAATCTGAATTTTAATTCAGATATAACCACCTCCTTCTTATCCTTTTCATCTCAAATTAAATTTAAACTCTTCAAATTTAGATGAGCTTTATCCCTATTCTCTCTTTTTATCCACAAGGTGGTGCCCCTTTTGATCTCATCCATTTGGGGCATCCCATCTAATCTCTCCCGAATATTTCACATAGAAAAGTGAGGTGCCAATAGTCCTTCAATTCTTACATGATGGATGACTTCAAGGACTCCAACTCTTGTTGTCCTTATAAGCTTGCTTAGATTTGGTTAAATCCTATCTAATAGAAAACTCAAATCAAGTAGGAGAGAATGGATTTAACCATGTGCTAGCATAGCTTCCTTAAACCCAAAGCTAAGACTTAATTAATCCTAACCCAATCAGATTACACTCAGTCCAATTATACAATCCTAGACCAAAATTCTTGTTCATGTGACCCCATAGGTCCAATTCTGTCTAGTAATAAGATATGTTGTGATCTCTATCAGCAACATCATCGAAACTCTTTTCGACAGATCGAAACTCTTTTCAATTCAGTCAATTAAAATTATTGATCATCGACATAATTCTAATTGATCCCATAATCTCTCAATGACATCTAGCAGTATATGGTAGTAACCTAGCAGAACTGAATGATGAACCTCTAAGTGCAGTTATCGTGTGATTGGATTCCTCTTTCGCAAGTTTCGGCAAGATATAAGTTAAGAATAACTTGTCAAACCTGATTTTTACCATATGTTAGAATTAATTCGACTCGAGTTTGATATGAAATCTAATAGAAATATCTTTCTATTTTTACACTACCATGGTCATGGGCTTTAGAACTCAATCTCATGATCTACATAGGACTACTCATCTACCGAGATCGATAGATCCTATTTTGGTGTGCATTCTATTCTTATAGTAAGTCTACTGTAGCCAATATACACCTTAAGCCTCTGTATGGCTAGGAGATCGAGTTTTGGTGTAGTTAAACTACAGCAATCTCATCGTGAATAGTTAAGGCACCGTAGGTCAAAGAACTAGTCATACTATCATAATATCGAGTTAGTCACTAATGAGTAGGTAGACATCCTAATGACTACTCGTGTTTGATCACACTCAGTATCTTTATTCCTAACAAGCACATACACTCTTGCTTTGGTGTCTCCACACTGTAGATTCAAGACTCATCTACTTTGAGAAAGTGATTGTGTACCAATCTCTCTGGATCAAACATCATTCCCATGATGATCCTATGATTGAGAGCAATTTATGAATTAATTATAACGATCAATGTCTCAAATTTTTAACTCTTAAGAATATGTGTCATTATTTCCATTAACTCAAAGGATGATTCATAGACACTTAAAATATAAATATGAATAAAAATAAATTTAATTTTATTAATTTATAAGTTAATATTATAAAATATGTTCTAAGAAAGTTTTATGAGTATCAGTCAATCTGACTTTTAGTGCATACATCTAACAACTTCCCACTTGACCTAAAGTCAATTGGCTACAAATCTAAGTTTCATCTTCTCAAAGTAGGTTTCAGTCTTTTATTGGCTCAATTACTTCATCAGTGGGTCAGCTATGTTGTCTGCAGTGTCGACTCTCTTCATCTCAACGTGTCCCTTCTCGAGATAATCATAGATGAGGTAGAATCATCACTCGATGTGTTTAGATTTCTAATGAGACCTCGGCTCTTTAGCTAAAGCTATGGCATCATTGTTGTCGTAGAAGAGTGGGATGGTATCTAATGGCATCATACCTAGCTCCATAATGAACTTTTTGAAATAGAATGCCTCCTTAACAACTTCTGATGTGGCGATATACTTTGCTTCTATGGTAAAGTTGCAATAACAAGCTGCTTGAAACTTTTTCAGCTTATAGCACCACCATTGCACAAGAAAATACTACTTGATATTGACTTTCGATCATCAATATTAGATATAAAGTCTGAGTCAGTATAGCTTTGTACCCTCAATTCTCCATTACTAAAGACTAAAAATATATCCTTAGTCCTTCTCAAGTACTTAAAGATATGTTTTACAGAAATTCAGTATTCTTTTTCTAGATTCGACTAATATCTACTCGTGACACTCACAGCATGGACAATATCAGGTCGTATACAAAGCATGACATATATGAGACTCTCAATTGTCGAAGCATATGGGATCTTGCTCATGCGTTCTATCTCTTCTGATGTGTTGGGGCATATCTTCTTGGAGAGATGGATTCTATGTCTTAAGAGTACAAGTCTCCTTTTGGAGTTCTCCATGCTGGACCTCTTTAGCACCTCCTCAATATACATCTTCTATGAAAGGCCTAGCATCCTTCTAGATCTATCTCTGTAGACCTTAATCTTCAAAATAAAGGATGTTTCTCCTAGGTCTTTTATAAAAAATTTCTTGGACAATCATAATTTGATTGATATCTTCATGGAAATATCATTTTCAATAAGAAGTATGTCATCCACATACAGTACAAGAAAGATGATAGCCCTTCTACTGATCTTTTTGAAGATGCATGGTTCCTCTTTATTTTTGATGAAATCAAATGATTTGATTACATCATTAAAACATACGTTCCAACTTTGAGATGCTTGCTTGAGTCCATAAATAGATCTTTATAGTTTGCAAACTTTGTGATCACTATCACTGGAAGTGAAATCAAGTGACTGTTCCATATATATATCTTTCTCAAGTTATCCATTTAAGAATGTCATTTTTACATCCATTTGCTATATTTCATAATCCAAATATACTGCAATGGCAAGTAATGTGTGGATGGACTTAAGTATGGCCACAGACGAGAAGGTATCTTGATAGTCAATGCCTTCGTACTAACATAACCTTTCGCTATAAGTCTAGCTTTAAAGGTCTCTATCTTTTCATCTATATCAATCTTTCTCTTGTAGATCCATTTACACTCAATAGGTATAATACCTTTGGATGGATCTACTAAGGTACAGACTTGGTTTGAGTGTATCGAGTTAATTTTTGACTTCATTATTTCTAACCACTTTTTGAAGTCGATATCTGATATTGCCTCATCATAGATTTTGAGGTCATCTTCATGTACCCCATTTTTTGTAAGAAATATTTTCTTTACATCCTCTAAGATAATACCTAAGTACCTCTTAGGAGAATGAAAAACTCTATTGACCTATGAGGTGGAAGAGGAGATGCACAAATTGGCTCTAACTGAATCAGTTCCACAGGTTTCGAAGCTCGTGGCTCTTTAGAGACTTTTTCTTAGAACCCAATCTATCTTTCCATGTCTCCATCTTGAATAAACTATTTTTCAAGAAAGACTGTATGTCAACTCACAATCACATTATGGTCTTTCACAAGATAAAAAATAATATCTTAAAAATTTTTTAGGATATCCAATAAAATGAGCTTTAAGGAAAATTATTTCTAACTTGTCCATTTATTGTAGTTTGACATAGGCCAGATAGTCTCAAATCTTGAGGTGACTCAAACTCAATTTTTTATCATGCCCATCTCATAAGGTGTGGTAGGAACAATTTTAGATGAAATCTTATTTAGTAAATAAATTATAATTAATAGACTATGCCCTCAAAAAAAAATAGGAAGGTCAGTGAAGCTTATCATGGATGAACCATATCTAATAGGTCCAACTTCTTCATTCTAAAACTCCATTGACTTGAGGCATTCCAGACGGAGTCCACTGTTAGACTATGTCATGCTTCTTGAGATAACCTAAAAATTTTTCACTAAGGTATTCATCTCTTTGATCTGATCAAAGAACCTTAAGAAACTTTTTAGTTTATTTTTCTACTCCATTTCTAAATTTTTTGAACTTTTCAAAGACTTTAGACTTGTACCTCATGAGGTACACGTATCCATACCATGAAAAATTATCGATAAAAATTATGAAGTAGAAATAATCTTCTCTGACTGGTACTTCAAATGGATCATACACATCAGTGTGTACTAGAGTAAGTATCTCTGTGATCCTTTTCTCATATCCCACAAAAAAAATTTTGATCATTTTTCTTTGAAGGTATGATTCACAGATCGGATATGACTCGAAAGTCAATGAATTCAAAAGTTCAATTTTCTCTAGCCTATTAATCATGTCTTCTCCTATATGACTTAGCCTTAAATGCTACAAGTACTTTTGATTAATATTATCTCTAGATCATTTAGATCCTACGGTATTCATATTTTGCTAGATACAGTTCACAAATATATCGATATGTAACTGAAAGAGACCACTAATAAGAAAATTACTTCTAATTTTATTATTTTTAAAATAAATATTACAGTGATCCTTATAAAAACTAATTACATAATCATCTTGCATTATGTAAGAGATAGAAATTAGATTCCTGCTTGCAACAAGTACAAAATCATAGTTTCTTAAAAAAAAAAATTTCTAGCGATAGTCGAAGAGGATATGTTCCTATAACTATAGCAGCAATCTTTTCTCCATTCCCGACATGTAGGATCATTTCTCCTTCCTTTAACCACTTGCTATCCTTAAAACCCTGCAAAGAAATGCACAGATGAGCACTAGATCCAAAGTCAATCACCCAACTGGATGCAGAAGAAATTGTTAGATTTGTTTCTATAATGAGCATACCTTCAAAAGGTCCACCTTTTCTCTTATTCTACAGACTCATCAGGTAAGCTGGACAATTTCATTTCTAGTGGCCATCCTTATCGTAGTGGAAACACTTTTTCTTTTCGATGGTCTTCTTCTTTGGAACCAACTTCTTCTCTTTCTTCTTGCTCTCCATTTTTTGCTTCTTCACCCACTTTTTCTTCTTTCCAGTTGACTTTCATTTGAAAGAAGTCCACTCCACAGTAAGTAAAGAGCCCCTTGCACTTTTTAAGCTTTCCTCTGTTGTAACCAGCATATTGACCAATTCATATATGATGCATTGGATCTTATTCCTATGAAAGTTTACTACAAACTGACCATGTGAATCAATTAGAGATTGTAGAATGAGGTCAATCTGCAACTCCTTATCCATAGACATATCGAGCTTCTCAAGTTTCTCTAGGTCCTTGATCATTATCAGATAATATTCATGGACCGACTGCCCATCATACATTTTCACTTTGAAGAGTCGCTTAGATACTTCGTAGCATGCTGTGCGGCTCTGCTTACCATACAACTCTTATAGGTGAGTTAGAATCTATCTAGCAATCTTCATGTCTTCGTGTTAGCACTGCAACTCATTAGACATCGAGGCCAATATGTAGCACTTGACTTTATTGTCATCATCCAAGCACTTCTCATGAGACGCTCTCTGATCAGGGGTTGGATGGGCTAGTAAGGGGGTGCGGTCTTGGTTGAGAACATAGGCTATCCTCTTGAAATTCAAGATGATCTTAAGATTCCATAGCCAATCCTTAAAGTTTGGTTCGGTCAATCAGTTGGTCTCTAGGATCTTGGCAAGAGGGTTTGAAGTAGTCATTTCTTACAGAGAGATGAAGGTTCTAGTTAGATTTTGTAATTGACTTAATTAGTTTATTTTAAAAATTTTATTATCAAAATAAATTTGGGATCCCACTATTTTCTTGGATCCTTTACACTTCCTGGGTAGAGAAACAAAAACTTTCATGATTAAGGATTTTTAGTAGGTGCTACGGTCTCACCGATTGACTCACCACCTCATCTAACAGTTATTGATGATGGGTCAGTTGATAGTTGGATAACTCTTGTCTAATATTTCTCCAAATATGTTGCAGCCAATCTCGATCTCTAATTCATGAAACTTCATCGTGTCCAGAATATTAGCCCACTCATTGGTTATGTCAAACCCATCGTTTACACAAAATGGAGTCATTATTGGGTCCCTCACCATGTCCAAACTATTGAGTCCAACCCCATCTCCATCCTCCAACATTTCATGCCAATAGCGTGGTTATGTCTTCCTAGTGCAACTAAACCACTATGACCAGCTGAAAGCAATCAAGGCTGAGAAGGGCCCACATAATTATAACGGTGAAAGACCGCTAGACTTAATATTTAATAAGAGATTTGGATTTAGGTCTCATTCTTAATTAGTCATAACTATTATGACTAATCTAGTGGCATGGGCTAGCTCGAATCATTAAGCAACCTGATTTAAAACTAAATTGATCAAGTTGGCTAGGTAAGTGTGATCGTTAGGAGGGTTGCAGATACTTGCTTTAGACATCATTTGTTCATGGTCAGGTAAGCATGATTCTAATTAAAAATTATCATCAAAACTTATCTTAGACACCAATTGATCAATTAAAATTGAATAGGTCAGCCTAGACTCGGGCTCAAACCACTGAGCCAAATTAGGTCTTTTAGTTGGTTGACAACATATGGCCGTTGATTGATCTGACCAATCTACAACTATTGAATTGGTCATGAGCACACTTGATCAAATCCTAATTAGCTTTTGATGCAATTTGATCAACTGCTCAAAACTAGACCTAATTGAGCTACCCACACCCATAACCCAATATTTTATATAATAAAATTTGATCTTAAATTCTTAATTTTAGTACTCTTAATTTCATATTTTGACTCTTAATTAAGTGCATTATGAATATGGATTTAGTTTAGATATCAAAATAATTTTAGATCTAAATAATTTTTAATAATATATCTCATACAAAATTAATTTATGCAAAACTACATAAAATTTTAGATCTTTAATTCTAAATTTCAGATCTTTAAAGTTTATGTTTAGATCTTTAATTCATAATTACAAATCTAAAGTTTTGCACACAAAATAAAAATCTTCATTTCACTATTCTTCTTCATGAGGCATCACAAGCAGCACTCTTACACGCCATAAGAGAATCCATCGATTGGACAAGAGAGGAACTTTAATCTCTACTTCTTCTTATGACCAGACAGCCATGGTCATGTATCCATTCCAAGTAATAAGCTACTAAGATATTAAACTAAATGTACATATTACATATATATCAGATCTAAACATCTCATGCTTCACATAAAATCAGATTATAATCATAATGTTCAGATCTATGCACTTCATGCAACATGACAATTATGTTAAGTTTAATGTACTTAATTAGGTTACTGATTTTTAATTTTCTAATCTTAAGTTTCAGATCTAATCTTTACTTTCAGATTAAACATAAAAATCAATCTTAATAAGAGCATAAAAATCAAATCTAATTCTAGACATGCTGATCATATCAAAAAATTGAAATTTAGATCTAATCTAATTTCAGATTCATGTATTAAATCAGATCTAATCAATTTTAATTCAGATCTAAACACAACTCAGATCTAATCTGATTTAGATCTAATGTTAATCTTAGATGCATGATCCCAACAACCTAGCTCTGATACCAGTTGAAAAAAGACTACATGCCCAATTGATCAAATCAGGATGTAGCAAAATTTCAAAAATCTTTCGATCAGATCACATCAGACGTGTGATCTGATCGAGATCCAATCTCAACTATGGTCAGATCGATCATGCATGTAGATCAAGAGTTATCAGAAAAATAGAGATTTAAACTATTTTAAATTAGATGGTAATGAGATCATATCACCTTGCACGGGTAGACAAACTCTATAATCCGATGATCCGTAGATTTGAGATTCACTGTTGAACCGCGTATGTATCCGACCTCTATAGGTATCCACTTGGACTCAAACTAAGATGCTCTCTTCATCTTCAATCTGTCTACTCCTCGATAGATCTGCAAGCTCCTAGATCAGCTTTGAATCTGATCTCCAGTAGGGTTTCGATCAGTGCTTGATCGCAGTCTTCTTGTTTCTTCTCGTAGATCGGATGGATCTCAACACTTTGAGACCATTAGATGGAATGCCCAACACTTTTGGATGTGGGAGAGGATCAGAGAAGAGAGTGGAGATGGCATGGAGAAGAGGAGAGGAGGCATGGAGACTTTTTTATGATGAGCACTAGTGTCAAACCATTTGACAAGGGTCCTTTTATAGACATTTGATCAGATCAAATGCCTTAAAGTAGAAGGACTCTGCTAAGGCACCGCCCCATCTGATTTTGCCCCTCATTTTGTCAAACAAATTCATTGAGGAATTCAGATGTATCGAGTGCAAGGGTAAGGGTTGTTGTTGTCCAGTCAATCCTCTCCGATTCAAATTTGAACACTTTAAATTCAAATCTGAATTTGAATTCAAATATAACCACCTTCTTATCCTTATCATCTCAAATTAAATTTGGACTCTTCAAATTTAGATGAGCTTTATCCCTATCCTCTCTCCTTATGCACAAGGTGGCACCCCTTTTGATCTCATCCATTTGGGGCATCCCATCTAATCTCTCCCAAATATTTTATGTAGAAAAGTGGAATGCCAACTATTGGCACCCCCATCTTTTAATTCTTATATGATGGAAGGCTTCAGGGACTCCAACTCTTATTGTCCTAATGAGCTTACTTAGATTTGGCTAGATCCTATCTAATAGAAAATCCAAATTAAGTAGGAGAGAATGGGTTTAACCGTATGCTAACATGGCTTCCTTAAATCCAAAGCTAGAACTTAATTAATCCTAACCCAATCAGACTACACTTCACTCAATTGTACAATCTTAGACCAAAATCTTTATTGTGTGACCTCATAGATCTAATTTTGTCTGATAGTGAGATATGTTGTGATCTCTATTAGCAACATTATCAAAACTCTTTTCGATAGATCGAAACTCTTTCCAATTTAGTCAATTAGAATTATTGATGATCAACATAATTCTAATTGGTCTCACAATCCATCAGTGATACCTAGCAATATGTGGTGGCAATCTAGCAAAACTGAATAATGAACCTCTAAGTGCAATTATCGTGTGATTCGATTTCTCTATTATGAGTTTCGACAAGACATAGATTAAGAATAACTCATCAAACTTGATTTTTATCATATGTTAGAATCAATTCGACTCGAGTCTGATGTGAAACCTAATAGAAATATCTTTTTATTTTTTCACTATCATGGCCATGGGCTTTAGGACTCAGTCTCATGATCTATATAGGACTACTCATCTATCGAGATCGATAGATTCTATTTTGGTGCGCATCCTATTCCTACAGTGAGTCTACTATAGCCAACATACACCTCAAGACTTCATATGGTTAGGAGATTGAGTAATCATGTAGTCAAATTATAGCAATCTCATTGTGAACAGCCAAGACACCACAGATAAAAGAACTAGTCACACTACCGCAGTATCGAGTTAGTCACTGACGAGTAGGTAGACATCCTAGTGACTACTCATATTTGGTCATGCTCAGTACCCATGCTCTTAATAAGCACTTGCACTGTCACTCCGGTGTTGCCACATCATAGATTAAAGACTCATCTATCCTGTAGAAGCAATTATGCACTAATCTCTTTGAATCAAACATCGTCCTTGTGATGATCCTATGATCGAAAGTAATTTATGAATTAATGATAATGACTCATGTCTCAAATTCTCAACTCTTGAGAATATATGTCATTATTTTCGTTAACTCAAAGGATGATTCATAGATACTTAAAACATAAATATGAATGAAAATAAATCCAACTTTATTAATTTATAAGCGATAGTACAAAATATATCTAAGAAAGTTTCACGAGTGTCGACCAATTTGGCTTCTAGGGTATACATCTAATATTCTTAGGATGCTTTAGTATGAAAATCTGCATGAAGATTGTAGTTGATCCGAGGGGTCAAAATGTTTGCAAGCATTTTAGTAATGTGATCATGCCTTTAGATTGACAGAAATGCCAAGCCAATACAAATTGGTATATATAAGTTTTGTGTTGAGCATCTTTAACTTTCAAAGATCTAGATATCTCAAATTTTGAGGGGGGGAGTGTTGCCCAGGTATAACTACCCAAGAGGGGGATGAATTAGATATTTTAAAAATTTTAAACAAATTAAAAACTCTAACAAGTATGTGCTTCTAACTTAAGTGATTGTATGATAAGAACAATATATAGCAGTGAAATAAAAACTAAGCTAAGCAAATATTGAAAATATGTAATTCAAATATAATAGAGCACAACATAAACATACAAATTTATAGTGGTTCGGAGCAACTCACTCCTATGTCCACTCCTCAAGCTCTCCTTAAAAATTTCACTATAATCTTTTAACTATAGTGTGTTTATTTTTTTGGACTCACAAACAAATCCAGTTGATTTTTCTGGGCTTACCAACCACAACCCTATATCGATAGTTTTTCAGGCTCACTATCAATCCAGTTGATTTTTCAGGCTCACCAATTAAAACTTACAATGATTGTTTTTTTGAACTAATAATCAACCCACTACGATGTCTAACTCAAGGTTAGGACAACTAAAATTTCTCACCCCAAAAAACTTGAAAGAAAGCAAAATACAATTCAGCACACAAAGAAAACAAAAAAATGAAACTTTATTAACCGCAACGAAGAGGCCGAAGGATTATTTTTTGATGTTTGACATTCTCTTCTCTTAATGCTTGAGAGGATGCTTGAAATGTTGGAGAATATTACTCTTTAACAGCTCTCTAAACAGTGTGCTATTTCCTCTCTTTTCTCTTTCTCTTGGATATTCAATGTAGCTCTCACAAATTTGAGGATATTTCTTTACAAATTCACTTACCTCATTTTCTAATTAATTCTCTACTTTTAAATACACTTGAGAATGACTGGAGAAGAGGTTCTAGCCATTGGAGATGACAAACTAGTTGTTGGAGGGCATTTGGGGTAAAAAAGTTGAAGTTTTCAAAAACTATCCATTACAATCCACTTAGTCAACTAACTTTTCTCTTAGTTGACTGAGTCTCTCACTAGATCGACTCAAAATCCTCTTAGTTGACTAGGTTCTCAGTCTTCAAAAATTTAATCTTCTATCTTTTGCTATCTTTTGAGACTGAGTCGATTAACTTTCTGACTTAGTCAACTAAGTTTGTGTGCCAAGTGTGTCTAGGATTATTTGAAGTATTTTGGCTTGACAACTTGAAAAAAAAATTTTCATAAATAAATTTTTCAATTTAAGTATCTGAAAACTCCTACATCATCTTTAAAATATATGATTAATATCATCTGTACTCAATATTTTGGAATCATCAAAATCAATCCTAGGATCAATAATCTCTCTCTTTTTGATGATGACAAAATTTTGAGTACATGTGCAATAAAAAAAAATAATATATTTCAACCAAATTGAATCATGAAGCAATAGAGTAAATACATATGAATTCACACTTCATGCATGTTCTTAATTAATCTTTAATTCATTGCACATTTTATATATATATACTCATATTAAAAAATATGTCAATTCGAATCAATGAGTATTAAGGTCTCAATCATCAAGTTAATGAGCATCTTAAGCATTAATCCATTAAGCATATACTCACCATCTCTCTCCTTCTTTTTGACATCATCAAAAAAATCAAGTGAAAGTTCAAAAATCATTATCAAAATCAATTCAATCAATTTATTAAGACATATATCAAAATAAGAGATGTATCAAAAATATATCAAGCAAATCAATGATAGTATCAAAATAAATAAGAGTTATAGTTTTAAATTTATGTCTTGAGAAAAAATTACTTTAATACAAATAATCTTACAAAGATTTTTCAAAGTGTATCAATTTTTTTTAATTATATTTAGATTTTCAAATATGTTTTAAAATTGAAAGTATGTATCAAATTCATTTCTTGGTGTAAGAGTATGTTCCAAATTCATTTTAACTCCAATCAATTATCAAAAATGATTAATCAATCAAATCATATAAATTAAATTGAATAATTAAAAATACATGAAGATTCAAATTAAATGAAGTATAATACAATTATTTGAAAATTTAATATCAAAATTTATTTATCTTATCATCAATAGAATTTTCAATCAAATCAAACTAGATAAAGTATAGAAATTATTTCTCCTCCAGTTTCTTTTAAAATAAATATATTTAACATGAATTTAACCATTAAATTCAGAATCTCTAAATTTTAAATTCAAAAATATTTTAAATTAACTAAATATTTCATCTTTAATATTTTCTGTCCCTTAGTTTTACAAACAAAGCTATTTTAAGCATCTTATACGGGGAATGTCAAAATGTTGTTTAATTTATAAACTTTACAATCGAAAAGATTCTAATACAATCATGCTTATTTCATTTTAAGTTTTTCAAATGATAACATGATCAAGGGATTGAACAAGCATGCTGAATTTAGGATAAGGTTAAAAACAAACAATCAAAATGATATACTAGTTTTAAACAATACATCAAAACATTAAATCAATAGAGTATGATAAATATAAGTATAGAAAAATCATCAAAATCAAGTATTTAAACTAACTAATTTCAACAATCAAGATGGTGCAATATGAGAATAAGTTCAGCCTTTACCAAACTTCACCAACCATCTTCTTGAGTCCAAAGCATCCATTCATAAAAATTGGCTCCTTTCTCTTCATTGGATGCTTGGCGTACCTACAAAATGATTTGATATATTTTGGTACCCAAGTAATCTTGGGTCCATTAGAGTTAGTGCATATGGTTTCTTTAGGAAATCTATTAAATGAGTGCCCTAGAAGTCAATTGTTGGCTAACATATTTTATATTTTTAAGACTTACCTTTATATTTATTGTTGGTGCAAAAATCCGCCTGCGTCGAAGAAGCTGGAGTCGAAGGAGTCGCGGTCGCCGTCGGGACCTGCAAAAGAAGTCTGAATCGGAGTTGGGGTTGCTCCGGCAAGATCCTCTGATGCTCAAGTCAGTTCTCTACCTCAACAAGAATGGAGTGCTCGAACGAAAATTTTAGCAGAGTTTTTGAGATAGAAATTAGAGCTTAGAGAATAACGTATCTGGGGTCCTCCTTTTATAGGCGGAGGGGGCAACAGACTGATGGCGATGTTTGTAACCGTCTGGCAGTGGGCTGCTCAGGGTCAGGAGGAGTTTGTTGCGAAGAGTAGTGGAGTGGAATCGTGGCCATCACCAGGACATGCCACGTGGAGTCTGTTGCGGGGAGTGGAGCGGCGTCCGTTGTCGCGACTTGCCAGAGGGTGGAGGAACCGTGTGGTATCCATCACAGGAAGTGGAGCAGAGTCGTGGCCGTTACTGCGGCCTGCCAGGGAGTGATGGAGCCACACGAAATCTGTTACAGGAAGTGGAGTAGAGTCGTGGTCATTACTGCGGCCTGCCACGGGGTCTAGGCCTATCGCCCGAAGTTCGGTTGGAGTCCGGTCTCCGTAGAAGCCCAGATGGGGATCATTTATCGAGGAGTCTCGGCCAAGGCCTGTCTGCAACAGAAATCCGAAAGGAATTCATCCATAATGGAAGCTTGGGTGAAGGCTTACGGTGGGAATCCGGCATGGACCGCTCGTGGTAGAAATTTGAAGTAGATCGTTTGCAGCGAAAACTCGGAGTGGGTCGCTTGCAGTAGGAGCTCGGAGTCTGACTCCCGTAGGAGTCCGGGTGAAGTCTACCTGCAATTGAAGTCGGGGATGAAGTCTGGCTCCCGTAGGAGTCCGGACGAAGTCTACCTGCAATTGAAGTCGGGGGCGAAGTCCGGCTCCCGTAGGAGTCCGGATGAAGTCTACCTGCAATTGAAGTCGGGGGTGAAGTCCGGCTCCCGTAGGAGTCCGGACGAAGTCTACCTGCAATTGAAGTCGGGGGCGAAGTCCGGCTCCCGTAGGAGTCCAGACGAAGTCTTCCTGCAGCCGGAGTCGGGGATGAAGTCCGGCTCCCGTAGGAGTCCAGACGAAGTCCTCCTGCAGCTGAAGTCGGGGGTGAAGTCCGGCTCCCGTAGGAGTCCAGGTGAAGTCTACCTGCAATTGAAGTCGGGGGCGAAGTCCGGCTCCCGTAGGAGTCCGGACGAAGTCTTCCTGCAGCCAGAGTCGGGGAAGAGGTCCGGCTCCTATAGGAGTCCGGACGAAGTCTTCCTGCAGCCAGAGTCGGGGATGAAGTCCAGCTCCCGTAGGAGTCCGGACGAAGTCCTCCTGCAGCCGGAGTCGGGGATGAAGTCCGACTCCCGTAGGAGTTCAGGCGAAGTCTACCTGCAATTGAAGTCGGAGGCGAAGTCCGGCTCCCGTAGGAGTCCGAACGAAGTCTTCCTGCAGCCGGAGTCGGGGATGAAGTCCGGCTCCCGTAGGAGTTCGGGCGAAGTCGACCTGCAATTGAAGTCGGAGATGAAGTCCGACTCCCGTAGGAGTTCGGATGAAGTCTACCTGTAATTGAAGTCGGGGGCGAAGTCCGGCTCCCGTAGGAGTCCGGATGAAGTCCTCCTGCAACCAGAGTCAGGGATGAAGTCCGGCTCCCGTAGGAGTCCGGATGAAGTCCTCCTGCAGCTGAAGTCGGGGATGAAGTCCGGCTCCCGTAGGAGTCCGGATGAAGTCCTCCTGCAGCTGAAGTCGGGGGTGAAGTCCGGCTCCCATAGGAGTCCGGGCGAAGTCTACCTGCAATTGATATCGGGGGTGAAGTCTGGCTCCCGTAGGAGTTCGGACGAAGTCTAGAAGGTGGTCGATCATCGTAAAAACTTAGGTGGAGTCCGTTCGTCATGAAGAATCCGGTCAACACTGGTGGAGGCTTATCCGTCAGCAAAACTTGGGAGTGTTGCGGAGGCTCGACCGCCAGAGAGGTTCGGAGAGATGTTGCCGAAGGTCGGAAGTCGGTAGAATCCTCAGAGGGTCATTCCTGTCACGAACTTCGGCTGGGGGGTATTTTATACCCAACACCAGTCCCCCTACTTCCAAGTTTGAGTTTCGAATGAAGGAAGTACAGAGAAATTTTCACAACCAAAGTTGTCCCCTTGAATCCTGTGCACGATCGCCCTCAGATATTCTGGCATTTAATGCGCGCGTGCTGGAGTCTTTTCAAATCGGGGCGATCCGAAGGGACCTTTTAAAATTTTCGTTGGTGCGTTGGCCCAGGTACGGTGCAGTAATGGCTCTGTCAGCTGTCAACCACTTTTAGCCGCCTGCGGTGGCGAGTGGGACACGTGGCGAGCGTGAGTCGGCCTGGAGAGATCCGCGATCATTATAGCGCCAGATTCCAGGGTCTATTTAAACCTGCCTTTCCGCCTTCAGGAGTCTCATTCGGCCTGAGAGTTCTGTTGGTGTCTGCCTTCTCTCCGAGAGCTCTGATCCTCTTTGGCGTCCACCTTGGCCCTAAGCGTTCTTCGTGTCATTCCTGTCCTCGCCCCTCTGCATCCTTCGGAGCGATCTAGGTTAGTCCCAAAACTTTCGTTTCTCTTCTTGCCATCTAGGGGCCTTTTCTCCTCCATTTTTCTTCTGCCGCATTCTTCTGGTTTGGTCCCCCGCAAACCTTTCGCTTCTTGTCCTGCCTGATTTCTCCAGGATCTTTAGGGTCTTTGTTTGAAATATCCTCCGGCACCTCCGCCTCTAGTGGTTCCAGGAGTTCGTCTGCCTCAGCCCCCCAGAACCCCCACACTGTAGACGAACCCACATCTAGGGCTGGGCCTCACCCGATTTTTGCGTCGGGTGCCATTCCCTATTCTCTGACTCCGGATGAACTTCTACTGATAAGGGTTCAGTATGGAGTTCCTCCGGAGTATGATCTGGAGCTTCTTGGTCCCGTCGACCGGGCTAGCACCCCTCCACCTGACCGTTTCTGCCTGTATCAGGAGGCCTTCCATGCCGGACTCGGCTTTCGCTTCCACCCTTTGTCGTCATCCTTTTCCATTTTTTAGACATTTCTTTAGCTTCAGTAGTACCGAATTCTTTTAAGTTTTTGATAGGGTTCCTCTCCCTTTGCCATGTAGTCGAAGTTTAGCCATCTCTTTCTTTGTTTAGGTATTTTTACACCTTCAAGCGCCACCCCTCGACGAAGGACTGGTGGTATTTTTCTCCTCAGTTTGGCAAGAAGGGGTTGCTGAAAGGTGCTCCCTCTTCAATCCACAACTGGAAGGGGAAGTACCTCTTCGTCCATTGCCCGACCTTGAGGTTGGGATTGTCCCCTTGGGGCTTCCTAAGGGACTCTGTCCGTAAGGCTCCTAGCTTGGGGGAGGACAACCTTCAGGCCGCCCGAAAACTTCTTAGTTACTCAACTCCTTCCCTTCCCAACCTTCTAAAGGAGTAGTTTTTGTTCAACATCGGCTTGAGCCCCCTGGACCCTGCGAGTATCCCATCTTTTCCTTCCTTTTCTTTTCTCTCGCTCTTCTTCTCTCTCTCTCTCTTTTTTCTTCTCCTTTTTTTTTTTCAGGAATGGATGTCGAAGCAGCACGGATGCTCGCCAGGGGCCTCAAGGCTCACAAAAGGAAAGGCGCCGCGACCTCCGGATCGACAAAGAAGGCTAGAACGGAGGAGACGAGCTCGGCCATGCCTGCCCAGGCGGCCTTCGCAGTCGACGTTCCTTCGGACGCCGAACCTCCAGCTCCCCAAGCCTCTTCAAGGAGTCCCCCCACTGAGGTTCCCATTTCAGGGGTCCGTTCCACGGAGGCGCTCGGGGTCGAGAGGGGGAGGAGAAAGAAGTCGGTGGCCCGCAGGATGAGTAGCCACCGGGCCGCCATCGAAGAGTCCCACGATTCTGAAGAAGAGCCGGGGGAGAATCTCTTCAATGACAGGGACTTGATAAAGCAGCTGATTGACGGCTGCATCCTGCCCAAGGTCGTCCAGAGGATTGATCGCGCCGATCCCGAACAGCGGGTTTGAGACTCCCTAGGGTCCTTTCTCGAGGTAAACAGATTCACCTTCCTCCTTCTCCTCGCTCCTTCGTTTAATTAGCTTCTCAACCTTCGTTCTGACCTCCTAGCCGCCCTTGCAGATCGGGCACCAGCTCCTTGCCAATATCGAGGTGATGAATCGGACGAGGAGGGACGCCATCCAGGTGGAGGAGAGTTGTCGGGCCGAAGTCGCTCGCCTCAAAGAAAAGGCAGCCGAGGTAGTCACCCTCCAAGAGGCCCTGGAGAAAGAAAAGCAGGCCCTGGAGAAAGAGAAGCAAACCTCGAAGGAGACGGTGAGGAAGGCAGAGGCCGAGGTCGTAAATTTGGTGAAGCAGATCCCGGTCCTGGTCTCGGAGGTCAGGGTTCCAGCGGTGGAGGAGTTCAAGGCCTCTACAGAGATGAGGGACCTGAACGTCAAGTTTGGCCAAGAAGCATTCATCAAAGGATTCGAGCTCTGCCAGGAGAAGGTGGTCAGAAAATTTCTCGAGCTCGATCTCAGCTTCTTGGGCGAGGCATCTGAAGACGAAGCCGGTCCCTCTCCCACTGCTACTGCCACCGCAGCCCCCCTTCCGGGGACACCGAGCTCCCCAACTCCTACTTCAGAGGTCTGAGACCTCTGACTTTGTATTTTTTTTTATTATAATTTTTTTTTCCTCTTGTCTTTAAGAAACATTCAATTAATAAAATTGGGTTTCTCCTTTTGGAGGGCTTCTCCACTCTGCTCTTCCTTTTTTTTTTGTTTTGCTTTATGCAATGAGATGCGCCTTGACGCTTTTGTCTCCCGATGGCAGTGTCCTGCCGAAGCGCTTCCCCTGCCACAGGGGATTTCGCTGAAGTCCGCGATCCAACATCTGAAGAAGAAAGTTCATCATTTAACAAAAAGGTCGAAAGAGATGGATGGTGAGCTTCGCAGGTTGAGGGAGAGCTACTCTGAAGCTACCGCGGAGGCCATCCACTTTCGGAACCTCCACGTGAAGGGGATTATGGAGTACAGTCGGAGGAAAGCAAACTTCGAGAAGGAGCTCGAGGAACACAAGAAGCACGCCAGCGATCGATCTTGGGCTCAAGCTGCCAAGATCAGTTCTCTCAGAGTGGAGCTATCGGTTGCACAGGAGAGGATTAGCCAGTTGGAAGGAAGCTCGTCCCGACTTCCGACTCGGGCCGACTACGATCGGGAATGGTCGAAGAAGTTCTCCGACCTTCAGCAACAGCTCTAGGATGTCGAGGTGAGCTATGACGCATACCGGGCCGACTGGTGCAGGCAGGTGGACGAATACAGGGGGAAGCTCAGGATGGTGACCGACGAGGTTGCCCGCCTTTAAAGGCAGCTAGTTGAAGGGGCTCAGTTTGCTCCTGTTCGGGATTCCGACGAACTCCAATCCTTGAGAAGAACCGTAGAAGAGCTATCTGTCGCCCTTGGGGAGGAAAAGGCTGAACTGCAGTAATTGAAGGTCCAGCTGGTATACGAGCAGCGGGCAGTCAAGGACGCAGAGGCAGAATCTGAGGTCCTGAGAAAAAGATGCCGAGAGGCGGAGAATGAAAGCCGGCAGCTTCATCGAAGATATATGGAAATGCTAATGAGAGAGAAGGAATTGGAAGAAGAAGTCGAGAGCTTAAGGCACTCCCTGATGAGGGTCGAAGCCGAAAGTTCGAAGTCGGAGGAAGCCGGGCCCCCTTAGGGCTCTTTTTGTCCTCCGTCTCTCCAAGTGTCTTCTTTTGCCGCTTGTCTGTTTGTTGTTGCCGTTGTTGTTGTCGTTGTTGTTTTTGTTATTTTTTTTTTTCTGATCTTCCAGGCTCTGTAACGCATATTTTGTTAATGAAATGAAAAGGTCTTTGTTACCTTACCCGTACGCCGTGTTGAATTATCGTGTGCCGGACTTCTTTCATTTTTGTCCCATGCGATGTTGATGTTGTTCGAAGGTTCCTTATTCGTCTTTGTATTAGGTCATCATTACCAAGTTTCTTATGCTTTTGATTGGTTCGGCATCGACACCGCTTGGGGATTCCTAGCCATCACCGTGTCGATTTGCCTTTTGTTCGCGACCGTAGATCTTACTTTCTCTTCCTCCCTCTTCATAGAGACGAGGTCCTTTATGCTTTTAGTGTAGTTCGACCTCCATTTTTCGTTGGGGTAGCCCGCCGCTGTTCCTTCACATTTTCCTCCTTCTTCTCTTTTTTTTTTTTTTTAGGCAAGGGTCTCCCTAGCTTTTTACGGAGTCACGGTAGCGTAGAAGGGTCGCCGAGAAGGTTTTCTTCTTTCTTACCGGGTCTCGAATGGTCGGACCTTAATTGGTGTCAAGACGAGGTTCTTCCCCTATTTCTGATGTGATCGATTTCAGCTCAGGTTAGGACGAGGTTCTCCTTCTGTTCCTAACGGGGCTGTGGGGGCACATATGGGCGCTATATGGCCTCTCCCCCTATCCGGTCTATAAACAACCGGGCCTTCGACCTTGCTCATGTTAGGGCGAGGTTCTCCTCCTATCCCTAATATGGCTGTGGGGGCGCATATGGGTGCTGTATGGCCTCTCCCCCCATCCGGTCTACAAATAACCGAACCTTCGACCTTGCTCATGTTAGGACGAGGTTCTCCTCCTGTCCCTAACATGGCTGTGGGGGCGCATATGGGTGCTGTATGGCCTCTCCCCCCATTTGGTCTACAAATAATTGGGCCTTCGACCTTGCTCATGTTAGGGCGAGGTTCTCCTCCTGTCCCTAACATGGCTGTGGGGGCGCATATGGGCGCTGTATGGCCTCTCCCCCCATCCGATCTACAAATAATCGGGCCTTCGACGTTGCCCACATTGGGGTTTGTTTTTGTTGTCCGACGGGGTCGTCCCCTGTCGTTACAAGTCCATGCCAAAAAGGAAAAGATGTGCAGATCTGAAAGGAATCTTGATTTAAAGTAGGGTCGTTCATTATACATTTACAAGTTTTCGAATCCTAAAGCCGTGGAAGGTCTGCTTCCTGTCAAGGTCCTCCAGAGATGGAGTTGATGATCCCAATTGGAGGCCGATCTCTGGGCTGCTCTTCCCTCCTTGGCAGCTCAGGCTGCGGCAGGGCCCTTGGCCGATCTTCTCTACCCTCAGGCCGATGCCGAATGAACCTATCGAGTCGACTTCATCGGATGAGCTCCTCGATCTCGTCTCGGAGCTGGATGCATTCCTCCGTGTCGTGGCCATGGTCACGATGGTAGAGGCAGAACTTGTTAGGATTACGCTTTTCGGGGTGCGTGCGCATCCTCTCTGGCCTTGGAAGCTGCTCTCTGACCTCCATCAGCACCTGGGTTTTCGATACGTTGAGGGGGGCGTAGCTGCGGAATCTTCCTGGGGGAGAGCTCCGCCGAGCTCGGCACTCCGAGCTTCCCTGCCTGCATGCTCGGGGAAGAGTCTGGACGCGCTTGTGCTCGGGAGGAGTTCGAAAATGTGGCCGAGCTTCTCTCGGCCCTTTTTCGACTGCGGGCTTACTCGAGTCTCCCGCCTGCCGCTCTCTCACGGTCTCCTCATCCTTCATTTTGAAGGCTTCTTCCGCTCGGGCGTACCCTTCGGCCTGAGCCAACAGGTCAGCAAAATTCTTGGGGTACTTCTTTTCCAGGGAGAATAAAAGGTCGTTCTTCTGAAGGCCGCCTTTCAGGACGGCCATCGCTACCGATTGGTCCAAGTTTCGGACCTCCAACGCGGCGACATTGAAACAGTTGATGTAGGCCCGAATGGACTCCCCCTCCCTCTGCTTGATGTTGATGAGGGACTCCGAACCCTTCCGGAGATGTCGGTTGCTAACAAAATGAGCCACAAACTGGTGGCTCATCTGATCAAAGGAAAAGATGGTACCCGACTTCAGCGTCGAGTATCAGTTTCTCGTCGCTCCCTTCAAGGTGGATGGGAAGGCTCGGCATAGAATGGTGTCGGGCGTGCCATGAAGCAGCATCATTGTCCGAAAGACCTTCAGGTGGTCAACTGGGTCCGAAGTCCCATCATAGCTTTCAAATTGAGGGAGTTTGAAGTTCGACGGGATCGATTCCTGCATGAGCATTTGAGAAAAGGGAGGGTCAGTACAAATATCCTCACCATAAGCGGGGGGAGCGTGGCGGAGTTCTTCAATCCGTCGGTTCATCTCTTGGAGCCTCCGATCCAGGAAATCCTCTCGACTACGGGTCTCAAGGATCTTCTGGCATAATGGAGGTAGAGATCTTCCAAGGGTGGAATCGTGATCTGACTGAGGGCTCTCCACCCTCGGATTCGTCTTTCCGGGAAAGACGGGGCGGCTGGCCCAAGTGGCCCGTCCTACCGTCGGATTTTGATATTCTGGTGATGCTCTCTCCAGTCACACTGATGCCTGCGGCTGCTGCTACTGTTGTATGGCCTGCACAGCTTCAGTGAGGCCTCTGACCTACTGCACCAGTAGGTTGAATTGCTCCGTGCCAACCACCGTTGCCGGAGGAGGAGGAGGCTGGGAAACTGGGGGTGAGGTCGGAGCCTGAGATCTGACCGCGAAGGCCGTGGATCGCCGCGTGGATGCTTTGCGGGGAGGCATCGGGCGAAGACCTAGTGGGGGAAGGAGGAGAGGACGTCGAAAAAGATGATCGAAGGCGGTCCCATTAAGCGCTCCTTTAAGGCCCCTTCTTCTAGCGCCAATCCTGTTGGTGCAAAAATCCGCCTGCATCGAAGAAGCTGGAGTCGAAGGAGTCACGGTCGCCATCGGAACCTGCAAAAGAAGTCTAAACTAGAGTTGGGGTTGCTCCGACAAGACCCTCCGATGCTCAAGTCAGTTCTCTGGCTCAACAAGAATGGAGTGCTCGAACAAAAATTTTAACAGAGTTTTTGAGATTGAAATTAGAGCTTAGAGAATAACGTATCTGAGGTCCCCCTTTTATAGGTGGAGGGGGCAACAGACTGATGGCGATGTTTGTAACCGTCTGGCAGTGGACTGCTCAGGGTCAGGAGGAGTTTGTTGCGAAGAGTAGTGGAGTGGAATCGTGGCCATCACCGGGAAATGCCACGTGGAGTCTGTTGCGGGGAGTGGAGCGGCGTCCGTTATCACGACTTGCCAGAGGGTGGAGAAACCACACGGTATCCATTGCAGGAAGTGGAGCAGAGTCGTGGCTGTTACTGCGGCCTGCCAGGGAGTGATGGAGCCATGTGGAATCTATTGCAGGAAGTGGAGCAGAGTCATGGTCATTACTGCGGCCTGCCAGGGGTTCCAGGCCTATCGATCGAAGTTCGGTTGGAGTCCGATCTCCGTAGAAGCCCGGATGGGGATCATTTGTCGAGGAGTCTCGGCCAAGGCCTGTCTGCAACAGAAATCCGAAAGGAATTCATCCATAATGGAAGCTTGGGTGAAGGCTTACGGTGGGAATCCAGCACGGACCGCTCGTGGTAGAAATTTGAAGTAGATCGTTTGCAGCGAAAACTCGGAGTGGGTCGCTTGCAGTAGGAGCTCGGAGTCTGACTCCCATAGGAGTCCGGGGGAAGTCTACCTGCAATTGAAGTTGGGGATGAAGTCTGGCTCCCGTAGGAGTCCAGACGAAATCGACCTGCAATTGAAGTCGGGGGCGAAGTCCGGCTCCCATAGGAGTCCGGAGGAAGTCTACCTGTAATTGAAGTCGGGGGTGAAGTCCGGCTCCCGTAGAAGTCCGGACAAAGTCTACCTGCAATTGAAGTCGGGGGCGAAATTCAGCTTCCGTAGGAGTCCAGACGAAGTCTTCCTGCAGCCAGAGTCGGGGATGAAGTCCGGCTCCTGTAGGAGTCCGGACGAAGTCCTCCTGCAACTGAAGTCGGGGGTGAAGTCCGGCTCCCGTAGGAGTCCGGGCGAAGTCTACCTGCAATTGAAGTCGGGGGCGAAGTCCGGCTCCCGTAGGAGTCCGGACGAAGTCTTCCTGCAGCCGGAGTCGGGGACGAGGTCCGGCTCCCGTAGGAGTCCGGACGAAGTCTTCCTGCAGCCGGAGTCGGGGATGAAGTCTGGCTCCCGTAGGAGTCCGGACGAAGTCCTCCTGCAGCCGATGTCGGGGATGAAGTCCGGCTCCCGTAGGAGTCCAGGCGAAGTCTACCTGCAATTGAAGTCGGGGGCGAAGTCCGGCTCCCGTAGGAGTCCGGACGAAGTCTTCCTGTAGCCGGAGTCGGGGATGAAGTCTAGCTCTCGTAGGAGTCCGGGCGAAGTCTACCTGCAATTGAAGTCGGGGATGAAGTCCGGCTCCCGTAGGAGTCCGGACGAAGTCTACCTGTAATTGAAGTTGGGGACGAAGTCCAGCTCCCGTAGGAGTCCGGACGAAATCCTCCTGCAGTCAGAGTCGGGGATGAAGTCCGGCTCCCGTAGGAGTCCGGACGAAATCCTCCTGCAGCTGAAGTCGGGGATGAAGTCCGGCTCCCGTAGGAGTCCGGACGAAGTCCTCCTACAGCTGAAGTCGGGGGTGAAGTCTGGCTCCCGTAGGAGTCCGGGCGAAGTCTACCTGCAATTGAAGTCGGGGGTGAAGTCCGGCTCCCGTAGGAGTCCGGACGAAGTCTAGAAGGTGGTCGATCATCGTGGAAACTTGGGTGGAGTCCGTCCGTCGCGAAGAATTTGGTCGACGCTGGTGGGGGCTTATCCGTCGGCAAAACTTGGGAGTGTTGCGGAGGCTCGACCGCTAGAGAGGTTCGGAGAGATGTCGCCGAAGGTCGGAAGTCGGTAGAATCCTCGGAGGGTCATTCCTGTCACGAACTTCGACTGGAGAGTATTTTATACCCAACACTTATAATACTTTTATTATTAATAAAAGATATTTTTATTTTCAATCATGTTTATGAGTCCATGATTTATCTTAAAAATTAACAAAGATAATTTTTGTATATTCTCAAGGTGTTGAAAATTTGAGATATACATTAATTAGTGGTTAGTTTTTAAATACTCTTGATCAAAGGATCATAATGAAGGACAGTGATCAATCTATTTAAGATTGGTGTATTGTTCACCTTGCTTATAGATAGATGAGTCTTGGATTTGCAGTGTAGGAACATTGGGGTGACAGTGCAGGAGGTTGTTAGAGAATAACTTGTACTAAGCATGATCAACATGAGAAATCACTTGGATGTCTACTCACTCATCAGTGGTTATCTCGATGCTGTAATGGTATCAGTAATTCTTTGACCTACGGTATCATTGGCTATTTGCAGTAAGGCTACTGAGTTTGATAGTATATTTTCTTGGTTTTTAGCCATTCAGATCCTTATTGTGTATATTGGCTACAGTAGGTTCAGATTCGCTGTTAGGAGTAGGATGCACCTAGAAAGAATCCATCGATCTTGATAGAAAAGAAGAAGTCACATGCTATTTACAAGACTAAGTTCAGAAAGTCTTTGGCCAAAGTAAGTATGAATACTGAAAAAGAGTTTTCACAGGATTTACAAGTGAACTCGAGTCGAGCCAATTTAGCATATGACTATTGATGGGATCTGATGGGTTCTCTATAATCTTCGTTAAGTCAGGACTCACAATAGAAGAACTGAATCATACGATAACTGCACCTAGGGGTTTACACTTTTATTCTACTGGATTGCCACTACATATTACTAGGTGTCACTGGTGGATTGTGGGACTAATCGGATGTCGTCTTGATGATTAATGATCCTCAAAAGATAGAGCTAGAATTGTTCCAACCCATCGAAAGGAGTTTTGATGATACTATGATAGAGATCACAATATATCTTACTACCAGATAGAATAAAACCTATGGGGTCACACATTAAGGGATTAATCTTGAATTAACCAATTGAACTTATGAAGTTCTAATTGAGTTAGAATTTAGTGAAATCTTATTGGATTTAAGAGAATCATATTAGTACATAATTAAACCCAATTCTTCTATCGACTTCAATTCCTTATTAGATAAGGATTGGATCAAATCCATAGCTTTGAACCTAATCTAAATTCATTTTGATTTGGATTTAGTTAGGCACCTATTTGTAGGCTCAAAAGGATTGGATCGAGCGAATTAGTTGGCAAACAAATCTCTTTATCTTCTCCCTGGATTTTTTTTTTGTGGCAAGGATTAATTGGAAAGAAAGAGGAGGCACATGCCTCCCTTTTTGGAAAGACCAAGGGTGCATACCTTGGAGTGGGCGGATGAAAGAAAGAGGAGCCCACCCTTCTTTTGTTTAGGCATGAAAGGAGAGAGAGAGGGGCCACGCCTCCTCTCTCTCTTGAGTACTTAAAATCCTAAAGGGGTGCCAAGAATTGGCACCCCAACTACCTGCCTTATAAATCAAGTGGCACCCCTCATCTTGCCTTATAAGATGAGGGCGCCACATGCACTTGACATTTAAGGTAAGGATCTTTCAATTGGGTCTAATTTTTTTTTAAAAAAAAATAGATTAAAAGATAAGTGACCTTATGAGATAAGGACCAACCTTTTTAGCCTGATTGGATAATGATTTGGAATCAAGAAAATATCTATTTAAGGACAGTCTTCTAGGATTTTAAGCAATTGAGTTTTTGAGATTTCAAACCTCTCTCTCCTTCTCCACACCATTTCTCCTTCTTCCTCTCTTTCCAATGCCCAAGAGTTGGGTATCCCATCTTCTCACATGCCTAAGTTGAAGAGGGTGATTGCTTCTACATCAAGAATGAGGAGAAAGGCTGCTGTTAAAGTGTTGAGTTTTCGATCAAAAATCAAAGATTGATCAAAGATTTAAAAAGCTAAAATCTTACATGGAGAAAAAGGATCTACAATGAGAAGAAAGGTTTAAGGTTGATCTCGATAGATACCTGTGGAGGTCAGACACGTGTGCGGCTCAAGAACCTTCAGATCCAAGATCATTGGTTGCGGTATATTTCAACCCATGCAAGATATTAAGATCCGATCTCAATTTAATTTTTAGATTATATGCATGTCTTAGATCTAGGGCTTGGATAGATGCATATTAGATCTATAGCATATGGGGTTAAAGGGTTTAATCTAGATCTGTTTCTACTGCTGTTTCAAAATTTTTTAAAATTTATGTATGCTAGTCTACCCGATTTTTTAATAGTGGTATCAGAGCCACTGATTCTTTAAGACATGTATAATCTAATTTTCATGTTAGATCTGAAAGTTTAGATGATTTAATATTGATCTTGTGCTGGTATAAGATTGTCCTGGTATAGGATTTATCCAATATATTAAAAAAGTTATTCTAGCATAAGATTGATCGATTTTGAGAACTATTTTTGAAACATTTAAATCAATCTTTTAGATCTAAAAATTGATGTATATGATTTATCTTTATTTATATTAAATCTAAAATTAGAATGATTAAATGTTTGCATCGGACTGATATAAGATTGTCTTGATATAGAGTTTACTCTCTATATTGAAAAGATTGTTCTAGTTTAATGCAAATCAATTTTTGAAAAGTATTTTCAAAGTATTTTAATCATTATTTTAGATCTAGTTATACATATATTTGATATATGTAAATTTAATTTTAGATCTAAAAATTAATATACATGTAATATATGTTTATAGTTTAGATCTAAAACTTCATATATATGATATATGATATTAGGTTTAGATCTGAAACTATTTTAAGATCATAAGCTACTAATGTATGTAATGAAACATAATCTAAAAAAATATTTTTAGAATCTAAAAATTATGTTATTACATGTGGGTATGTGTTGAATAAATTAGGTTGAGTGATCAAACTATAATTAGGATCAATTGATTAGATCAGGCTAGAATCTGCTGTCAATTTTGAGCAATTTATTGAACCTAATCAATTATTGATTAGGATTAGGTCAAAGGGGCTCAAAGTCGGTTTTAGTTGTAGTTGATCACATCGATTCATATTTTGATGTGAATTGATTAACTTAAAACCTAATTTAGCTTAGTGGTTAGGATCTATTTTAATAGGTTAACCTGATCAATTACAATCAACCAATTTGGTGTCTAAGATAAGTATCTAGATGGTGGTTATTTAATTGGTTCTATTGTTCAACCTAGCCAATTCATTGGTGTCTAAGAAAAGCAATGGGGGGACCCCCACTCATCTAACTTATTTGGCCATTTTAGGAGATTTAGTTTCGTACTAGGTTACTTATTGACTCAAGTTCATCCATACCGACTAGGATGGTCAGACATATGGATGTGCTGACCTGGACTTGATCAATCAAATATCATATCTGTTGATTTAGAAGAGACCTAAACCTAAATCTTCTTACTAAATATTAAGTCTAGAGGTCTCCATCATTATAGAGATGCGGATGCCTTCTTGGTGTTAATCGTTCTCGACTAGTTATAGTGGTTTGTTTGCATCCGAAAGGTATAACCACTCTATTGGCATTTAATACCCTGAGATAGAGATGAGGTTAGGTCCAATAACTATTAGGTGAAGGTCTCAATGATAGCTTTATGCTCGCTGATGAATGATGGATCTGACTTAACTAAGAAATGTGCCAATAACCGTTAGGTGAGGCCACAGGACTTAGAAACCAAACCCGCTGCATCTTGCTTAGTAAAGCAATGGACAAGATGTTGTCCACTCATTGATCTATGCTCACCAATAACTATTAAGTGAGATGTGTATGGATCAGTAAGACCGCGGTATCTACTAGAAATCGATCGTGTATAGATTTTTGTTTCTCTATCCGAAGAGTGAGAAAGATTCGAAAAAATAGGAGTCATGTTTATTTTTTAAAATCTCTGGAATAAATATTTAATAAGTATAAATATTTAACTAAAAACTATTCTCTCTGCAAATAATTATGTCGAGTTTCAATCCTTTAGCTCGTATTCTTGACCCAAATAGATTGACCGAAATGAACTACAAAGACTGGCTTCAAAATTTGAGAATCATTCTCAGTTTTGAGAAACTAATCCATATCCTAGATCAGGATGCATCTATGTTACCAGCTCATCCATCCTCTAATCTATGAGCCATACTTAAAAAGTGGGTGGATGAGAACAATGAGGCGAAATGTTACATTCTAGCATCCATGTCCAATGATCTTCATTGACAGCATAAAGATATGAGAACTGTTAAGGAGATACTGACTCATCTGCAAGAGTTGTACAGTGAGAAAAGTCGCACAGCTTATTTTGAAGTCTCTCAGAGACTATTCAGAGTGAAAATATGTGATGGATACTCTGTCAATGATTATTGTTTGACAATGATCAAGGACATCGAAGAACTTTAGAAGCTCAGGATGAACATGGACAAGGAATTGCAGGTAGATTTAATCCTCCAGTCTCTTTCTAATTTGTATGGGCAGTTCATTATAAACTACCATATGAATAAGATTGACAGCACTTTGTCTGAATTATTGAACATGTTGGTAACAACTGAGGGCATCTTGAAAGGTTCAAGGGGTATGGTTCTGACTGTGAGCGAGCTTCCTCTAAGAGAAAGTCTTCTTTCAAGAAAAAGAAGAAGCCTATGAAAAAATAAAAAAATGAGACCCAGCCCAAGAAGTAGGTTCCAAAAAAGGCTGACAATAAGAAAAAATATTTTTATTGTAATATCGAAGGCCACTAGAGAAGGAACTGTTTGGCATACCTGATGACTGTGAAGAACAGAAAGAAGGATGGGTCTTCTGAAGGTACGTCTGATTTGTTCATAATTGAAACTAATCTAACTATTTCCTCTTCTTCTAGTTGGATTCCGGATTTTGGTTCAAGTGCTCATTTGTGCACTTCTATGTAGGGTCTTGAAGAAGTTAGAGGGTTAAGAGAAGGTGAGATCACTCTCCGGATCGGTAATAGAGCAAAGGTTGCTGCTATGGCCATCGGGACCTACTCTCTGTGATTATCATTAGAAATTAATTTAATTTTAGAAGACTACTATTATGTACCTATAGCTAGTAAGATTTTAATTTTCATATCTGTGCTGGCACAGGATAACTATAATTTTTATTTCAATAAAGATATGTCTGTAATTTATTTTGAAAATAAAGTTGTTACATGTACTTTCTTGATTGACGGTCTTTATCATTTGCATATGGATACGAGTGTTAACATTAATGAGCAAACTGTGAATGCTGTAGGATCTAAGAGACTTAAAGATAGGACTAGCTAAAAGTATTTATGGCATTTTAGGCTAGGCTATATAGGAGAGGACAGACTCAATAAATTGGACAAAAATGATCTTCTCGGGCCATTGACTGCTGAGTCTTATCCGGTTTGTAAGTCCTATCTTCAAGAAAAAAATAGCTAAGCTGCCCTTTGTGGGATAAGATGAAAGGGCCACTGAGATATTAGCCCTGATACACACTAACGTGTGCAGTCCATTCGATGTACAAGTCAGAGGTGGCTATGTCTACTTTATAACTTTTATCGATGATTATTCGTGGCATGATTTTGTGTATTTGATGCATCGTAAGTCTAAAGTCTTTGAAAGGTTTATAGAGTTCAGACATGAAGTAGAAAAATAGATCGAAAAATTCATAAATATTTTTGATCAGATCGAGGAGGAGAATATCTTAGTGAAAAATTTTGAATCTATCTCAAGGATAACAGCATAGTTTCATAGTGGAGATCTCTAAAGATGCCTCAGCTCAACGGGATATCCAAAAGAAGGAATCGGATCCTATTAGATATGGTCCAGTCCATGATGAACTTCACAGACCTTCCCGTCTTTCTTTGGGATCATGCACTATTTTCTGCAATTCATTTTTTAAATCAGATTTTTTATAAATTCATTTCTACCACTCCATATGATTTATGGTATGGTAAGAAGCCGACTCTTAAGTACCTCAAGATTTGAGGATGTCCAGCCCATATCAAGTGACAGCAGACAGACAAGTTAGAGGCTAGATCTTTTAGGACTTGCTTTATAGGGTATCCTAAGAAAATCATAGGATACTATTTCTATCTTTCTGAGGATCATAATGTGATTGTGAGCCATCATGCCATCATAGGAGGACTGAGCTCAAAGAGAAGGTCTTTGAAGAGCATCGAGTCCAAAAATCTAAACCCAGTAGTAAGCCAGTACATGTGGTACCTCCTCCACCTTGTAGATCAAGTAGGATCTCCCATCCTCCTGAAGGGTACTTAGATATTCTTACAGAGGATTTAGAGGAAGCATTTCTTATGGAAGATAGAGACATTAGGAATGATCCTATGATCTACGATGAGATAATGTTAGATATTGACTCTGAAAAATGGATAGAAGCGATGAAGTCAAAAATTGACTCCAAGCATTCTAACCAGATTTGGTTCTTAGTAGATCCACCTAAAGGTATTATACCTATTGGGTGTAAATAGATTTATAAAAAAAAATTATGTCAGATGGTAAGGTAGAGACCTATAAGGCAAGACTGGTTGCGAAAGGTTATAGTCAATGCGAAGGCATTGACTATCATGAAATCTTTTCGTCCGTGATCATGTTGAAATTCATCCGTACTCTGCTTGCGATTGCAGCTTTTTATAATTATAAAATTTGATAGATGGATGAGAAAATTGCCTTCCTAAATAGATATCTTGAGGAAGATATCTATATGGAGCAGCCCTTGAATTTCACATCCAGTGATAGTGATCACATGGTTTGCAAGCTGCAAAAGTCCACATATAGACTTAAGCAAGCATCTCGAAGTTGGAACATTCACTTTAATGATGTGATCAAAATATTTGATTTCATCAAAAATGAGGACGAACCGTGTATTTACAGAAAGGTTAATGGGAGCGCTGCTATATTTCTCATATTGTACATGGATGATATCCTTCTGATTGAGAATAACATTCCCATACTGACATCAGTCAAAAGTATGGTTGTCAAAGGAATTCGCCATGAAAGACCTAGGAGAAGCTTCCGACATTTTTGGTATAAAAGTCTACAAGGATAGATCTAAGAGAATGATAGGATTCTCACAGTAAATATACATAGAGGAGATGCTGAAGAGATTCTACATGAAAAACTCTAAAAGAGGTCTCTTGGCCCTTAGACATGAGGAGATAGCATTCATCTCTCCAAGAAGATGTACCTCGACACACCTGAGGAGATCCAGTGCATGAACAAGATCCCTTATGCTTCGACAATAGAGAGTCTCATGTATGTCATGTTATGTACACAATCTGATATAGCTCTTACCGTGAGTATTACGAGCAGATATCAGATGAATCCAGATGAAGAACACTGGATTGTTATGAAGAACATCCTTAAGTACTTAAGAAGGTCTAAGAATTTGTTCTTGATCTTTGATGGAGGATCAGAGCTGAAAGTGAAGGAATACACCGATTCAAACTTTATGACTGATGTCGATGATAGAAAGTCTACATCGGGATGTATTTTCTTATATAATGATGATGTGGTTAGCTAGAAGAGTTCAAGCAGCTGATCATTGCAGATTCAACCATGGAAGCCGAGTACATCGCCACCTCTGAAGCTGCTAATGAAGCTTTTTGGTTCAAAAAATTTATTGTAGAGCTGGGTGTGATGCCATCAGATGTCATTGCATTATACTATAATAACAATGGTGCCATAGCCCTCGCTAAGGAGCCCAGATCTCATCAGAAGTCCAAGCATATTGATAAGGTCACGATGTTGTCATTAGAACATCGTGCTTATCAAATTAATTTTGACTTCAATAAAAATTAAAAATACATAGAAAGTAGTGAATCAAATCGAATCTATAGAGAAGATAGGATTTTAATTTGAAATATTTGATTTTATAAAAAAAATAAAATTTTGAAAAAAATAATTTAAGTCAAAAAATAAAAATTAAAAGTATAAAAAATAAATCAGATACTAAGATCTACTATTTAGATCCTAGCTTCTACTTACAATAAAAATAAATAATAAATATTTAAAGAGTATAAATTAAATTGGTACTAAGATCTACTAACTAGATCCTAGCATTTACTTGTAAAAAATAAAAGACAAAAATTTAAAGTATAAGAAAATAAATTTTTTATTAATTAAAATTAAAATTCAAGTATAAAAAATTTAAAAAATAATAAAATAAAATAAAACTATAACAAGGATCTGAAATTAATCACCACAGTCTCGTCGAAAAGATGATTGATGATCTGTCCTTCTTCGTTCGTACTCCGTAGAGCGTTCGTACTCCGTAGAGCAAACTGATTTTTCTTCTTCTTTTTCTTGGATCCCTATACCTATCTAATTTTTTTCTCTATTTTTTTTGTATTTTCATTGATTTTTTTCTCCCCACTCTTATTCTCAGATCTCTTATTTATAGATAAATTTTTTATCTTTTTCTGGTAGCAAAAAGAGTCTTAAAACTCTTAGAAATCGTATAATACCTGTATGAATTAATTCTGGCCATCGGATCTTCGTTGGATCGCCCAGATCAGCCCAACAAATGTAGATCAAATCTTTATCACAGTCAAAAATGATGCTGGCCATCCGATCGTGCATTGAATAAAATCTGGGCTGTTGATCAGTGCCTTTTATCTCTTATTCTCAGTTAAAAATGGTGTCAGCCGTTGGATCGAACTCTAGATAGATTTCTGACTGTTGGTTCACACTCAAATTTTTTCTTTTCAACCGATAATGAACAGCAGCTGTTGGATCTCGCTCAGAATCAATTTGAATCGTCGAATCGCAAAAAACTTCTTTCGCCCACCTGTGAACCACATCGTGTATCATGAAACTTTCTCGATGGACCGCGCCATCACTTCTGTGGACTGAGCAACCAATCCACCGTGCATCGAAAGCTATAAAAATTGATTTTTAAGATATTTTGGCTTGATTTTTGCTCTGATTTGTGCCTGAAAAATTAAAAAAAATATGTATTAAATTTTTTAATAATTTTTTATCATTTTGATGCTTAAAATTTTTTAATTAAATTGACATCTATTTTTCATAAATATGCTCTAATTTTATATTTTTTTAAAATTATTTATTTTTATAAAAAAATCTAATTTATTTATAAAATTAATTTTTTTAAATATCTATAATAATTAAAAATATCTACAATAAATATAAAAATATACCACTTATCACACCCCCCAACTTGAACTTTGCTCGTCTTCAAGTAAAGAAAGAATTTATAGTTAAGTGCTGTTTAACTTAAAGTTTCAAATTTCATCAAGTAATTTTAAAAAAGACCACTAATGCTTAGTAGAGCGTGAGTGAGGTATGTTATTGGAGTATTAGAGTATTAATACTAATTAATATGGAAGTTAAACTAAGAACACTAAATTTTTTTCTGAACTTTTTCTAAATTATGCCTACCTTTATCTCCAAATCATTAAACTTCATATGGACAAGTATATTGTTACTTTCATCTTTTATTTATTAATTTTTTTTAATATTGTATTGCTATTGAATATGTTAACCCCTTAAGCTTTCTGTTTGATCTATGTAGCGAGTTTTCAACTAATGACTCTCAAACCAGATGGCTTTAGGCCACTAGGTATAAAATATCCCTCAGATCTACTTACTTGAATCAAACAGGCTATGAGTTAAAATTAGCTTTACAACAAAGCTTCTTTGTCCTTTATACTTTTTGATACGAAACTCAATGCTTGCTAGATAAAGAGGCTCGGTTACTCAGCATAAAGTACATAAAAAAAATTTTTTCTTCCTTTTTTAATATATGAAGAAACATATAGTTATCCTACATAAGTCCATAGGAAGTAAACTCTTCTTTGATGCTAGTAGAAAAATTTAGAAATGCTCAAAGAAAACTATTTTAGTTCTAAACTTAACTCTTTATTGAGTTTTTTTAATACTTGATCCCTCGATATCTCACAAACTCTCTGGTTTGTACATCAATTTTTTTTAAAAAATACTTGGTTTAACTTGATTTTTTAAGTGTAATCAGATACTTAAATGCTAAATACTAACTACTAACTTGAGGACTTAAAAATTTAAAAATTTTTATTATTCACCCCTCCAACTTAATCGATATTGTCCTCAATAGAGTAGAAAAAATGAAGGGTGGATACAAAAAAAAAAAAGAGATGTCACCTGATCCAAAATTTTTTTCAAAATTAGTTCTCCCCCTAACTTAGCTAATATTGTCTTCAAATCCTTACAAAAGACATGAAGTAAGACTCGATTAACCTAAACAAAATGCAAAAGAAAGTAAAAGCAAAAGCAAAAACTAGAACTGGGTTGCCTCTCAGAAAATGCTAAGTTTATCATTTTCAGCTAGACCATGCTGATTCTCTTACCTACCCTATGTCAAATATTGGATTGACAAATTTTAATGATTTTGGATTGTCAATCTTAGAAAGATGGCCTACAATAAATTTCAGTATTTTATTGCCAATCTCCAAAAAATAGTTCACATCCCTATTCTTAATTTTAGAAAGATCATTTACAAACCCATTTATAGACCTTTGTTTGTTGAGAATTTTTCTTATTTGTTTTTTTAAAATGCTCATAAACTGAGTTTTTGAGTTCGAAGTTAAGTTTGAAGTAATGGGTGCTGGAAGGGTGTTACTTGATTCGAAACATGCATACTTAGGTGTGATTAAAGATGACTTCAGTTCTGGAGGAGGTGATGATTCTAGAGTGGAAGAACCAGCTTCTAAGGCTGAAGGTTCTTTATTTTTTTCATTCAGATCAGTATTAGTTCTGGGCTCAAATTCTTCTATTGAGTTAATCTCAGTACTAACATCTTCTTTTAAATTCACATTTTAGCTAGCATCAGTACTAGCCTTACTCACCTGATCTTGATAGGGGTCTTTAAGAATCCTACCACTTCTAAGCTCAGAGATTGTTCTGTCATTTTCAAATTAAGAATTCTTAAGTGTGACATTAGATTGATGACTAGGTCCAGGTGATTGGTAGGTGGGTGGGTTGTTTTTAAAATTTGATATTGGTTGGTTCGGCAATTATTCTAGTTCTCTCCTCGTAGTAGACTCAGCTAACTATCCTATTTATGCTTCTAGCCTGACGAGGGATTGTTGTTGAATCATAATCATTTGTTGAAGTTGGCTAAACCTATCATCGGCTAGATTGGTCTGTTGAGGAGGTGGGTATGAAGGCTGATTATAATAGGATGGCTGGGTAGGCTGACTAGGCTGACCTCTATTATAAGTATAGTTGTGATATTGGGGCCTATTTTGAAAGTTATGCATAGGAGAAATTTGGGTCTGGACCTGAGTTTGTTGGGGTCTTCAAGAAAAATTAGGGTGGTTCCTCTAACTTAGATTATATACATTTAAGAATGGGTCATTGACAGGCTTGGAGTAATCTTGAGCAGCTTGAACTTGTTCTTGGATGAAAGGTGAAAATTGTGTAGCCATGGGATATTCACTTACATGATGGGCTGGGCTAGCATAGATAAAATAATTCTCCTGATAATTAGAAGGTGGTATGTATTACGCAGGAGATTGTTGATCTAGAGCTAGGAATTTATCTATAAGAAGGTCGACTTTATCTAATTTTTGGGCTATCAAGTTCAAATCGGCCTTAGGACTAGAGTCAGAATATTTAATCCCATAGAATGATGGAAACATCGATGGGTTATAGGTGGAAGAAATAAAATATTTCTTCATCTACTTAGGCAGTTTTCTAGGATTTTTAGCTATTTAATTATCAGGTTTAATATGGATTAGCCATTCAATTTCAGAATTAGGTTCAACTAGGTTAGAAAAAAAAAATTCTACCGTGCATGTACTAGTGCAAATCCTAATATGTGTGGTTCAATTTTTTTTTTAAAGAAGGAGAAAGAGAAGAGAAAAAAATAAAGAGAGAAGTTCTAAAGGTGAGAACCTTATGAAAGCCCTAGACCTAAGGATAAAAGATGAGAAGAATTAGTTATGGTTAAGTATTAATTGTAATCAAGTTAGCAAATAATTAAACCCAGACATCTATGGGTTTCTTAGACCTAACAGTTCAATGTAGAGTGGCTCAACCTAGATACAAGTTGGGTTTGTTCTCACTTCCTTCAACTAGTCAGGTAAGAGGTGGCGCTGTGGGGGTCCCTCCATTGCTTGCCTTAGACACCAATTGGATTGATCAGGTAAGCTAACGAAACTAATTAAATAACCACAAGTCCACTTAGGCTTAGCCTTTGTAATCTCTTACCTTAGACACCAATTTTAGGGGTGAGTCCGAACTTACTTTGCACTTGATTTCACCATAATACTCAAAGTGAACTCAATTGATCCTAGGAGCCAACGTCTACTGAGTTTTAATTAGGTTAGAGTTAATGCAGGATGCTGGTTGGTTGTTTTTGGACTAAGGGTGATGAAATCTCCATCTTATCTTGTTATGGATGTTGCCCTTAAATTGATTTGAAATGAATATGCACAATCAATTTCAAACAAAGAGTTTTATGCAACTAAATTAGATACCTGAAATTAATCAAACATGAAAACTTATCTTGTCTCCAGCGATCACCAAAAGTAAATCTAAGATAATGAATGCTTCTTCTGAATAATTAAGTTTCTACTCTTGTCATATGATTTTTATTAAATTTATGTGAGTAAATTTTAGGTTAATTTAAAAAAAAAGTAGTAATTAATACTAAAAAAAATAGTTAGGGTTAGGGTTAAGATTAATCTCATCAAATTGGAAGTTTTCTATCTCTTTTTTTTTGAATTTTTTTTTCTTGTAAAAAGATAAAAAATAATTAAAAAATTAGTAAGCTATATTTATAAAAAAATTAAAAAAATCAAATGTTAAAATTGATGCTTTCTCTGACAACGACATCAAAAATTGATAGGATCGCGATATTGTTGTTAGAACACCATGCTTATCAAATTAATTCTGACTTCAATAAAAATTAAAAATATGTAAAAAGTAGCGAGTCGAATCGAATCCATAGATAAAGAAAGATTTTGATTTGAAATCTTTGATTTTATAAAAGAAATAAAATTTTAAGGAAAGTAATTTAAGTCAGAACATAAAAATTAAAAGTGTGAAAAATAAATTAGGTACTAAGATCTACTATTTAGATCCTAGCTTCTACTTGCAGTAAAAATAAATAATAAAAATTTAAAGAGTATAAATTAAATTGGTACTAAGATCTACTAACTAGATCCTAGCATCTACTTACAAAAAATAAAAGATAAAAATTTAAAGTACAAGAAAATAAATTTTTTATTAATTAAAATTAAAATTTAAGTATAAAAAATTTAAAAAAATAATAAAATTAAATAAAACTGTAATAAAGATCTAAAGTTGATCAGTACAGCCTCGTTAAAAAGATGGTTGATGACATCTCCTTCTTCCTTCGTACTCCATAGAGTGAATTGACTTTTCTTCTTCTTTTCCTTGGATCCCTACACCTATCTAATTTTTTTTTCTATTTTTTTCTTATGTTTCCATTGATTTTTTTTTCTCTCCACTCTTATTCTCGAACCTCCTATTTATAGGTAAATTTTTTACCTTTGTTTGGTAGTAAAAGGAGTCCTAAAACTCTTAGAAATTATATAATACCCGTATGAATTAATTCTGGCCATCGGATCTTCATTGGACTGCCCAGATCAGCCCAAAAAATAAAGATCAAATCCTTATCACAGTAAAAAATGACACTGGCCGTTCGATCATGCGTCGAATGGAATTTGAGCTGTGGATCAGCACCTTTTATCTCCTATTCTCAGTTGGGAATAGCGTCAGCTGTTGGATTAGACTTCATATGGATTTTTGGCCATTAGATCATGCTCAGATTTCTTCTTTTCAATCGACAATGAATAGCAGCCATTGGATCTTGCTCAGAATCGATTTGATCTGTCGGATTGCGAAAAACTTCTTCTGTCTGCCTGTGAACCGCATCGTGTGTCGTGAAACTTTTTCAATGGACTGTGCCATCACTTCTGTGGACCGAGCGGCTGGTCGATCGTGCATTGAAGGCTATAAAAATTAATTTTTAAGATATTTTGGCTTGATTTTTACTCTAATTTGTGCTTAAAAAATTAAAAAAAAATATGTATTAAATTTTTTCATAATTTTTTATCATTTTGATGCTTAAATTTTTTTAATTAAATTGACATCTATTTTTCATAAATATGTTCTTATTTTATATTTTTTTAAACTTATTTATTTTTATAAGAAAATCTAATTTATTTATGAAATTAGATTTTTTAGAAGATATTAGCACCATAAATTATCAAAAATATCTACAATAAATATAAAAATATACTACTTATCACATATAGACCGTGGTTCCATATTATATGCGAATACCTCAAGAAAAAATTCGTCGAGGTGCAAAAAGTCAACTCCATACAAAATATGACAGATCCACTGACCAAACCTCTTAGTTAGTAGAAGATTGAAGCTCACCTTGAGAAGATGGATCTTTGGTATATGGCTAATTGGCTTTAGGTCAAGTGAAAGTTTGTTAGATGAGTGCCCTAGAAGTCAATTATCGACTGACATATTTTATATTTTCAGAGCTTACCTTTATACTTATAATATTTTTATTATTAATAAAATATATTTTTATTTTTAATCATATTTATGTGTCCATGATTTATCCTAAAAATTAATAAAAATAATTTTTGTATATTCTTAAGATGTTGAGAATTTAAGACATACATTAATTAGTGGTTAGTTTTTAAATACTTTCGATCAAAAGATCGTCACGAAGAACAGTAATCAATCCATTTAAGATCGATGCACTGTTCACCTCTCTTATAGGTAGATGAGTCTCGGATCTGTAGTATAGGGACACTGGGGTGAGAGTGCAGGTAGTTTTTAGAGAATAATTTGCACTGAGCATAACCAATATGAGAAACCACTTGGATGTCTACTCACTCATCAATTGTTATCTCGATATTGTAGTGGTATGAGTGGTCTTTTGACCTACAGTATCATGGACTATTCGTAGTGAGGTTACTGAGTTTGACTGCATGTTCCTTGGTCCCTAGTCATTTGAGTTCTTACTGTGTATGTTGGTTATAGCAGGTTTAGATTCGCTGTTAGGAGTATGATACATCTAGAAAGAATCTATCGATCTTGGTAGAAAAGAAGAAGTTCTATGCGATTTGCGAGACTGAGTTTAGAAAGTCTTTGGCCAAAGTAAGTGTGAATACTGAAAAAGAGTTTTTACGGGATTCACAAGTGAACTCGAGTCGAGTTAATCTAACATATGATTGATGATGGGATCTGACGAGTTCTCCATAATCTCCGTCAAGTTAAGACTCACGATAGAAGAATTGAATCATACGATAACTACACCTAGAGGTTCACACTTTCATTCTACTGGATTGCCACTACATACTGCTAGATGTTACTGATAGATTGTGGGACTTATCAGATGTCGTCTTGATGATCGATGACCCTCAAAGGATAGAGTTGAAATTGTTTCAACTCATCGAAAGGAGTTTTGATGATATTGTGATAGAGATCAGAATATATCTCACTATCAGATAGAATAAAACCTATAGGATTACATATTAAGAGATTAATCTTGAATTAACCAATTGAACTTATGAAGTTCTAATTGGGTTAGGATTTAGTGAAATCCTATTGGATTTAAGAGAATCATGCTAGCACATGGTTAAACCCAATTTTTCTCTGAACTTCAATTCCTTATTAGATAAGGATTGGATTAAATCCATAATCTTGAACCTAAGCTAAATTTATTTTGATTTGAATTTAGCTGGATACCTATTTATGGGTCCAAAAGGATTGGATTAAGCTAATTAGTTGGCAAACAAATCTCCTTATCTTCTCTCTTGATTTTTTTTTTGTGGTGAGGATTAATTGGAAAGAAAGATGAGGCACATGCCTCCCTTTTTGGAAAGACCAAGGGCACATACATTGGAGTGGGTGGATGAAAGAAAAAGGGCCCCACCCCTCAATTTAATTTTTAATTTTTAGATTATATGCATGTCTTAGATCCAGGGCTCGCGTAGATACAGATTAGATCTATAGCATGTGGGGTTAAAGAGTTTAACCTAGATCTGTTTCTACTGCTATTTCAAAATATTTTGAAATCTATGCATGCTAGTCTATCCGATTTTCTAATAAAACCAAATTTGTTTTATCTTTGATTTGTTTGTATTAAAACTTTTGCTTTCATTTATGGTTTTGTATTCTATAAATTTATATCCAATCTTATTACATCTATAGCGAATTATATTCCTACCATGATTTTGAGATTTTATAAATGCATTCTTTAAAAATTTTTGCTTTCTTAATGGATTATATTCTATGTCGGCTTTATCAAAAATCACCTTTTATTTTTCAATCAACATTGCAAATTTTGAGAACTTAGAGTAAATTTGTCTACTACTTGTTGCCCAAGTATGGCTACCCAAGAGAAGGGATGAATTAGGTATTTTAAAAATTTTAAACAAATTAAAAACTCTAACAACTATGTGCTTCTAAGGTGATTATGTAGATTGAACAATATATAGCAGCAGAATAAAAACTAAGCTAAGCAAGTATTGAAAGCATGTAAATCAAACATAATAGAGTACAACATAAACATACAAATTTATAGTGGTTCGGAGCAACCTGCTGCTATGTTCACTCTCCAAGCTCTCCTTAAAAATTTCATTATAATCCCTTGACTACAGTGTGTTTATTTTTCTGGGCTCACAAACAAATCCATTTGATTTTTTTGGACCATCAACCATAATCTTACACCGATAGTTTTTGGAGCTCACTATCAATCTAGTTAATTTTCCAGGCTCACTAATTAAAACCTACAATGATTGTTTTTTCAAGCTAACAATCAACCTACTACAATGTCCAACTTAAGGCTTAGACCAACCTAAGTTTTTCACTCCAAAAAACTTGAAAGAAAATAAAATATAATTCAGCACACAAAAAAAATAAAAAAATAAAACTCTATTAAGCATGATGAAGAGACCGAAGGATTACTCTTTGATGCTTGACTTTCTCTTCTCTTGATGCTTGAGAGGATGCTTGAAATGTTGGAGAAGAATACTCTTGAACAGCTCTTTAAACAGTGTGCTATTTTTTCCCTTTTCTCTTTCTCTTGAATATTCAATGTAGCTCCCACAAATTTGAGGATATTTCTTTGCAAATTTACTTACCTCCTTTTCTAATTGATTCTCCACCTTTAAATACACTTTAAAATGGCTGGAGAAGAGGTTCTAGCCGTTGGAGATGATAAACTAGCCGTTGGAAGGCATTTGGGGCAAAAAACTAAAGTTTTTAAAAACTAGCCATTACAGTCCACTTAGTCGACTAACTTTTCTCTTAGTCGACTAAGTCCTTCACTAAGTCGACTCAAAATCTTCTTTGTCAACTAAGTTATCAGTCTTCAAAAATTCATCATTCTATCTTTTACTTCCCTCTGAGACGAGTCGACTAACTTTTTGACTTAGTCGACTAAGTTTGCATGCCAAGCGTACCCAGCATTCTTTGAAGTGCTTTGGCTTGACAACTTGAAGAGATTTTTTTCATAAATGAATTCTTCAATTTAAGCACCTAAAAACTCCTACAATCATCTTTGAAACACATGATTAGTATCATCTATACTCAATATTTTGGAATCATCAAAATTAATCCTAAAATCAATAAAGAGAATATAAGAACCGATCCAAATGGATCCGGTTGAGCATCCTCCAATATAATCCCTCAAAAAAAAATGACGAAAGAAGAGGAAATTGACCAGAGCAGAGAAACTTAATCCCCTACCTGATCTAATATTGTGGATGAAGTTATGGACATCGAATGACTAGATAGAGTCGTGCATCGATGGAAGATATAACCAAAGGCCATTTGGATGGAATACACCAGTGAAGTTTGGCTTTATCTAGGGACTACTGAGCTTATCCCCTTTCCATCTTCTTCTTCTTAAATTGCTCCTTCCTCAATTGATTTCCAGCACCGAAGCCTCCCTAACCTCCCTTCCTCTCCTTCCTTATCTCCACAGCCATCGTGCCCTTGTCGAGTTTTGCCGCCCTCCTAAGATTGACTTTTTCCTCTTCAAACCATCATTGCATTGTTTTTTCCTATTTTTCATCAACACCCATCGAGATCCATCCTGCCAGCTTGCAACTCATCGCGACAGCCGCCGCAGCACCACCACTACCATTTACCCCATCTCCTCCTTCTCCTTCTTCTCTCCCCTTTAGTGGTGAAACCCTGTTTGGCTTGAAAAGAAAGAGAAAGAAAAGAGGGAAAGAAAGAGAAGAGAGATAGAGAGAGGAAAAAAGAGAAAAAAAGAGAGACAAATGGAAAAAGAAAAGAAAAAAAGAAAAAAAAAGAAGAAGGAAGGAAAACAATGAGGGGCAGGTTCGAAACGTTTAGATCTGTCCCATGATCCAACCCAAATCGCAATGTAGACTGAGCATCTCTCTCTCTTTTCTAGATTAGTTGACTCATATCAAACAGATCAGACCTTGATTGTTCTTTTCTTTATAAGTCTTTCAAGTAATCAGATCGTACCTAATTAGTCTAATTTTATCAATGATTAATAATATAAATTTGATCTAAGATTTTGATCTAGATCAGGAGAAATATAGATCTAAGGATCAGGCCATATATCAAAGATCGTGAATTTTCGATTCGATCATCGATAAGTTTCCTTTTATCTTTGGATTTATTTTGTACATATTCATATGTTTAAAAAATTAGATTTTAATCATAAAAATTATTAAAATATTTAAAAATTATTAAAATTTAAAAATATATATTTATACATGAAAAGTAATTTAAAATGTTAGGTCAATGATGTCACCTTTGTATGATACAAAATTTGAAAAGAGATGATTTTTTTATTTTAATATTACATGATTTTTAAAAAAAATTATACATGTTTATCTTTGCATGAATTTTTGAATAAAAATTATTTTATTATTCTTTTGGAAGACATGAAAATTTGAGTTGATACTGTTATGAAAAATAAATATGATTATTATGAAAAAATGATTATAGTGAAATTACGAAAAAAACTCTCTAGTTTGATTATGATTCGGATCTAGCCAACGAAACTAATCATTGGCCACATGTCAGAAATATATTTTTTTCAGATCTAACCAGTTGGAGTTGATCGTTGGTAGAGTTAGTTCTTTCGAGCCTAGTCAATCAAGGCTGATCGTTGACACATGTTGATGAGTCACATATATATGTTTCAAAACTAGTCTCTTTATCTTATTACGGGGTTAATTGTGACCGTGTGAGTCAAAGCTAGTTCCTTTCAGACCTAATCAGTCGAAACTAACCGCTGGCATATGTTGATACGTCACGTATTTATTATTCAGAGGTTAGTCTCTTTCGGATCTTATTACAGAGTTGATCGTGGCCGAAGTCGTCAAAAATTGAGAGAGGATTTTTGAATTTTTATTAATATATATAATATGTTTCAAAAAAAAAATTTGTTGTTGTATATTACTGTTAAATTATTATATTTTAAAAATTAATTATGTTTGATCCCTTAAAAATATTTATAACTTACTAAGCCCATAAAACTCACCTCCTTTTTTTTTTTAGATCCAGAATATTTTATGGAGCTTGGGATCGAGCAGTGAGGAGCATAAGATCTAAAGAATATTTACTTAATTTATTTAAAAAAAATGACATTAATTATGATGTCAAATTGGTAACATATATTTTATTTAAATCAATAAAATTAGAGATTTACTTTTATTACCACTACCTAGTATGATTTAGTGTGATATTTTTGAATGTGAAGATAGATCTTGTATATTCTTTAAGACTTTGTCCTAAAGAGTGTGTAGCTATTATGTGCCTAATTCGGATATTAGATTCGGCATGTGACAATAACCACAATAGCCAAGTGGTTTATAACCGTGACAATTAAGGGTGAAAATGATATGGATATCCATTCAAATTTATTTTTGTACCCGAATCAATCCGAATATAGACAAAAATTTAATGATCCGACTAATATCTGTATTTGTATTGATATCTATCAAAAAAAATAAATATTGATATAGATAGACAACTATCCGATCCGTATCCGAATCTGTATGTAACCCTCTATAATTTCATATAGTATTTATTAATTTTTAAAAGAGATATACAAACATATAAATATATTATTAATTTAACTTATCATATATTTAGTAATATCTTTAATTTTATAATTATAAAGTTTAATTATCTAAATAATATCCATAATTATATCTATACTTCCGATATCCAAATTGCATCTGTATCTATTTAAAATAAATATGAATATAATTTTTTACACCTAAATAATAACTATATCTATATTTATATATGTCTGATAAAATAAATATAGATATGAATATATTGATATTTAATCAGTATCCATTCTAATTTCAACCCCAATGACAAGCAATTATGAAAATGTAACTTCAATTGTCCTTGCAGCCCAGCCAGCAAGAGATGCTAATTTCCATGTTGATCAAACTTCACCCCAACACATCATGATTCATCTTCTCTATGTTGGATATACCACAAGATTTTTCATAAAAATTTGTTGGAAAATAGTAAGAAAAAGCAAGAGAACCCTTCCAATAATACTTTTACAACCAACCTTTTTCCTAGAATAAGTAAATAGAATTAAGGTTCCTCTCAATAACATCCTCATAACAGAACCACCAACAGTGTGATTAACCAGACTCTAAATAAGTTCCACTTAGCAAAGTCTGGTTTTTGCATTAAGGCGAGGCAGTGGGAATGACATGAGAAAGAAATCCTTTAGAGCAGACGAATTTTAAGGGGAAGAAAAACCTGAAAGAATCAATTAGGACAGCCTTGTACCCTTGAAACCAAGCGCATAAAACTTTGAGGAATTCAACGGATGCACAAGCATCGGCTCATGGTGTCCCAATACAGTGTTTTTCATCAACAGCCCATACGACGGTTCCAGACATTGACACCATCAAGCGGAAATAAAACCGGAAATTATTCTGTTTCCTGTATTTTGTTAAAAATGAACCACAACACTTCTTAACATCTCATCTTCCTAGCTCCTAATAATGTAGATTAATTCACGAACCTTATAGTTCTCCGAGTCTGGAACAAGGTTCGCAGAACCTTACGTTGGTGACCTGGTAGTACAGTATCCGTATACCCAATAAGAGGTTAGTTCAACGTACCAACACTGCGTACGCATGCTGCACTAAGTATCAGTTCAATGACGGTATGCCTGGTTTCCGCCAATACAGCAAACCTTCTCTGGAATGGCTTCCGCTGCTGCTTGATGGGATTAAAAAATATAAGCCTTGAAACCATACTATCTAATTATTGTAGCAGATTCATTCCTAATAACTGCTTATCTTGGTAGCTCCGGAGTGGCATCTTCTTATTCTTCTTTCTCATCCTCCTTTTCTTTTTCCTTTTTTTTTTTTTTTTTCCATTTCCACCTTCACTCGGCCCTGCGACTGTTAGTGAGGTGGCTGGCAGAATTGAATATAACTAGATATCGAACCGCTGTGCTTTTTTACCCCCAACAGACACAGCATTATCTGGTAAATAAATAAATGAAATTATCTATGCATAGTACATGTATAAGCTACATTTAGTGGCACAGGCAATTAAGCTTGTTGTAGGATGCCATGCCAAATGGATCAGTTTGGATTTTAAGTCACAAGGGATCTCATCACTAGCATCAGAGCCTGTATTGTCATGTCCTGTCACGACAGTTTAAAAAGGTTATTTAAAGCAGCCCAAGGATATGGAAAATATGAGTAGTAGAGTATCTAAAACCTCTTCGGTTGAGTCCACGAGCAAAGCTGCTCAGCAATCCTGCAGTTCTTGGGGCAGTTTGACAACGTGATACCCTGATATGATGTGAATGTTACTGTTAGTAAGTTTTATGGTTCTGCACACCCTCTCACATTAGCTAAACCACATCAATGTATCTGGTGGATAAGGTGGGTCATGCCCTCTTTGACATTTTCAAATATATGCAAGTGGACCGATGCAAATGATCCTCATGTATTAATTTATATAAGCCCAATATTGCACTACTTCGCAGGATTGATATTTGAGATTAAAAATCTCAAAATACAAAGGGCATAACCCACTAAGCAATACAAAGTGAAGGGTAATGAATTTGGTGCTGGAAAATTGCTTCATCATTTCGGTACTGTTTTGGGAAAGTGCTCCATAACTTCTTCTGATTAGAAAGATGCATATGCCACTTGCAACACTAGTGCCCTTTTTTCCATCTATTTGCTGTTTAACAATCAAGGTAGGCAAACGACTGAAAGCAAACCAACCCCTCTATTTCCTTCAAATATTTAGTTTAGATGGACAAGTACAATGTATTTGCATTTGGCTCAGATGCCTGTTGAAAAATTAGGATGCATTTGCAAATTGAGTTTCAGTTGTCTTTCACCAAACATGGAGGAAGTCATGTCAAACAATAGTAACAACAATAAGTATAAAGGCCAATGGGACTTTGGTCCGGTGGCACTCCTTTCTTTTGTACATGCAAGGAGGATAGGTTTTAGGTTCGATCCTGGATGGTCCCTTGAATTGCATTGACATTTACCTTTAAATAACAGTAACCATCAATTTGCAAAGAAATCTTTGTTTAGCAAACAATGTCTGGAACATGTACAAGTGTATATCATAATTACAACTCAACTCAACTAAGACTTAACCTCACACTAGTTGGGGTTGGCTACATGAATCTTTTTCCTCCATTACACTCTACTTAGAGTTAGGGCCATACGTTCTGTCATTCCTTACTATTTCATATCATGTGATTTTCATTCTACATCTCCCTCTCTTTTAATCTCTATACATCAAATCACTCCTTATTGGTGCATCTCTTGGCCAATGCTGTACACATCCAAACCATCTAAGTCATTCTATCAACTTGCCCTTAACTGGTGCTATCTCTAATTTTTTATGAATGATTAGTTCTTCATGTTTTTTTGTATTACCATACATCTATGATCCGTCTCAACATTCTTATTTCGGCCACATACATCCTATGCACATACTATTTTTTAACTATTCAATATTTTAAACCACAAAGCACAGCTACTTGTATAGTTGTCCTATAAATTTGTCCTTCAACTTGTCAAGTATCCTACAGTTACATAACATCCTAGGTGCACTTTTCCATTTGAACCACCCTACTTTAATCCTATGGATAACATCCTCTTCAATCTCCCATTCCTTATGGATAATTGATCCTAAATCTCGAAAATAATCACTCTTAGGAACTTTATGATCATCAATTTCACTCCACATCTTCATCTCTATTTCTAATTTTACTAAAACTACAATCCATGTATTCCATCTTAGTCCTACTTAACCTGAAATGTTTACATTCTAGTGCACTCCTCTAGAATTCCAACTTATGATTAACTCTCACTTTAGTTTCATCTATTAAAACTTATATCATCTGCAAATAGCCTGCATGATGAATATTGTTCTGAGTATGCTTAATAAGCTCCTTCATAACTAGTGCAAAAAAAAAGGACCTAGGATAGATCATTGTTTTAAATCTATTGTGATTGGAAACTCTTAATATATCGCCAGTAGTTTTTACACTAATAACTACTCTATTGTACATGTTCTTAATCACATCAATATAACAGAAGGAAATTCCTTTCATTTCTAAAACCCACCATAAGACTTTTCTTGGACTCTATCATATGCTCTCTAAATCAATTAAAAAAAAAAAACATAGGAAAATCTTGTCTCTTTTATCTGTATTTCCCCCTTTAACCTCCAAATAAGAAAAATAGCATCCATACTAGACCTTCCTAGCATAAAACCAAGTTGGTTCTCTAATATTTTTGCAGCACACCTTCGTGCTCAATCCCCGTCTCCTAAAGTTTCACAGTATGGCTCATGAGTTATATCAGACTTTTCCACTTGAAGAGAAGGTCCACCATGTTTGCATGCTCCTTGTCCCTTTTCTTTGGTGTTGCTTACTCTTCATTTTTCTTCTACTCTTTGTTTTTTGCTTTTTTTTTTTTATCTTTTTATTATTATGAAACAAAAAAGAGTAAAGAAGACCAAATTGTACTATAATTTAACAAGTTCTAGTATTTGGGAATGCATTATCTAAGATTTGGATCCATAATCTCTTGTTGCAAGACAGAGGTATGATCATTGGAATAAGTCCTACCTCACAATTTCTTAGCTAACTCTTGAAATGTATTAAGTTCACTATGCTTAAGATTTTTATAAGAAAATCTGATAAATCTTAAGAAAATGGACATGCTGGAGTAGTTATTGGGCATGACTGAATATCATAATTACACTACAACATTTTAAACAGCAGATTTCCAATTTATAGAAGTTCTTGATATTTTCATAAATCATAGCCTGATTTAACACACCTGTTTGGGTTTCTGGTAGCTTCCAATGTAATTCCATCATCTTGTCCACCATCACGAGAGAAAACTATGAAAATATTGCTGATATCAATATAAGAAGGTAGAAGAGAAACACGTGAGTGCAACAATCAAGGATAATGCAACCTAAAATAGGATGATACTGCCATTATGATTGTATTCATATTCAAAGAAGAAACCTGTAAGATCCACTTGCGAAGTGATGCCCATCCCTGCTAATGCAGCAGTCAAACTTGTCGAAAATAGCATCATGATTATACAACACAGGTATCTGGAGAAGCCATAAAGTACATTGTCAATCACAAGCACATTTCTGCTGGAGCAGGGCACTGAAACCACAGAGCAACTGGACTAGATAACCCGAGTTTTTATTACCTAAGTAATGGCACTGGAAGCCAAGAGGCACATAAGAAACAGAATATACTTCACAGAGAAAACCTTTGGACTTTAGCTAATCAAAGTGCAACGAATGCATGATGTATCCTCTCTTCCTCAGAAAAGTAAAACTGCAGCAACAAGTTTGTGCCTGCTCAATTACCACTGTAGATTCTCCATATCCATGTAAGCACTCAATGCAACAAACTAACTACAAATGTCAGTTTCTTGATCTCTGGAAATGGAAAACATAATTAAGAGCAACAAGAACATGTCTTCCAAGAAAAGTGCTCATTGTTTATGAATGGGATGTTTCCTGGTTCAGAAATAACAAGATGACCATAAGAAGGAATTTTCAGAAGTACATGCCAAAACAACCCTCTAAGCTCTGCGTAGCCTAAAGGGATACATGATTTTTTTTTTTTACAAGTTATCTGGACATAGAGATCAGCAACATCTGATGGTATTCTAAAGAGTAAAATTTGGTTGAGGGTGAAGACAGATCTTAGCTATAGGAGCTACAAAGCAAGCTAAATGGCTTTAGAATTAGAACGAGCTAAGATTGTTCAACTATTAGCTGCAGCAAATGCAGGTCTCGAGCTTCTCAAAGCAGTCGGGTGCCCCAAAGTGTCCACAACTCCTACCTCGACAATACACAACAAGGGGACACTATCACATAACAATAAAAAAAAAATAATGTCCAGCTGTGTAAAAATATGACCTTTACTAAACTAAGTTGCTGTCCTCGAGCTGTCATAATCTCGCTCTCATTTAGCCTCCCACTACTCAAGTCCTTTTCAAGCACTAGGTCAATCATGTCCATGCATGTAATATGTGCATGCCCATCTACCACTAGCTGATGATCCAACTTGATAGCCTGGATCTCTAAACATCATGAATCTACATGACTTGCCACCTATCACAAGTTAAACTTGCAGTTCTTAATTCACTGCCACTAAGGCATTCCCTTGAGATTTCCATACTCCCTTGCGTCCAACCAATCCCAATGTACAACAAATACCAGAAGTTTCTGGTGTTAGTGGCAAAAGGCAATGGCTATGAACCTCACGTATTTGCACTCATGCAAATTCAGAATCTAGTTCCTCTTCTCATATGAAAGACTCACATTTTCTAGAAAGTGGATCTACAAGATAAAAAATCATTTAGATTTAGACTGCATGTTACAACTTGATTATTGACTCTCAACTTCAACAGAAACACAATGTTGATAACAAATCACAGTTCGTTCTGGTTGTGAAGATAAGCATGGTGTAGCCCAAAATTGTCATCAGGCAGTGGTTTCACAATAGGTTCTTGTGAAGGATGCCCTTTAATCATAAGGATCTACTAAGAAAGGTATTTTTGTAGCAACCTTGCTTCTCATCCATGTCAGTATCTGTCATCCTTGCTGTGGTTGCTCTAATATCGAACATAAATAATATTTTAGATCTCAAACACAACAAGAATGATACATGTAATATGAAGGTATTGATCCAAAAGAATGATATATTCTTCTCCTACTTGCAAAAGCTTTCTTAATTAAACAGGAGAAGGCACATTTAAGTCACCATGTTTTACTCTCAATGATGATACTTCTAGAAGAAGCAAACCATTCATTGAAAATCAAATGAGGAGTTAACACAAAGATAGTTTAAGCACCGAATTCCTTCACAAGATGACTAAGTATCCTTGTCAACATCTAAACAATGACTTACAAAATCTCAACAAAAAATTTACAATAGATTCCTATCAAGGTCATGTTCTTCCACACAAATAAATATACATAAGCACATGCTAGCTTATAAATACATGCATGAGCAAACATGCACATGCATGCGTGTGGGTAAATACATAAAGAAACAGGCAGTTCAAGAGGTAGGGCACCTTGACCATATAAGCTGCAAAGAAGAAATTGAAGTACCTTGGGCTGAAGATAGTCATTTATCTTAAAAATTGCAATAGGAGAGCTTTCCATATGCAAGTCCCACAACTGCAAATGGTAGAAAAAGATGATCAGATTAATAAGAACATTTTAGATTACAATTTCATTGATGACATATATTCATGCACTAACAATTATAATAAAAAGGGCATCTCAGTGTACAAGGTTCCATCACTGCAGATCTGAGGAGGGTCAAATATACGTAGCATACCCCCATATGCAGAAAGGCTATTTCCATATTTCGAATCTATGACACCTAGGTCGCAATGGAGCAACCTTGCTATTGTGCCAAGGCCTGCCCTCCACTAGCAATTATAATAAACCACCAAATTAAAGCAACATATCGACGGTAATAACATGCACATTGGCATGTGTGTGTTAAAATATATATATATGGGTTGGCGTAAGACCAAACTGATGTATGACACATTCAAAGAACAAGATATCAAAGTTAGAATAATTTCAAAAAGAAACAAATGAAAATCCATAATGTACAGGTTTTTTGGTGAGAAATTATCATGTAAAAGCTTATGTCCTATATTTCATTCTATGAAAACCTAATGTCATTTAAATAGCCCTGAAACTTAAAACTAATTCTAATGTGGTTGTGGCATCTTCTTGGTTATCAGGAAATTAAATGCATAGTTCAAGATGTTCATAGAGTTTTCTAGTTATTGTTTGTAGCATGTGTCGTAAAACTTAATTCCAGAAATAGTATGAGAGAAAGGTAATGACCATAGAAAAGGCCTCTACCGATGTTAATTTAACCCAAGGAAGTGCAAAACAGAAAGCTTGATATAATATATTAAGAACAAACAAGAATCATATTGCATGATAGTGTCATGTCCAAGGCCCACAAAATCGGGACTAGGAACTGAATCAGTACGTTACCAATTCAGTATTATGTGGTCAATATGG